>NC_065445.1:268280976-268586494 GCF_917563875.1 Diabrotica virgifera virgifera | reverse complement strand
ACCCCTGCCCCACCCCTTTGTCGGCCACGCAGCGTTCCGCCCCAGGAGATTTTACTTAGTTACGTCATGACCTACTTATTCCCAAATTTTGGTGCACTATCTCGATCATGAGCGTCACAAAAAAAAAATAATAAAAACGGCGACTTTGACCCCTTATAACTACCCTTATCCCCAACTCTGGTTTCCGGCTCTGGGGATTTTACTTAGTAATGTCATGATCTACTTAGTCCCAAATTTTGGTCCACTATCTCAATCACGAACGTCGCAAAAAACCCTTTATATTTTTTATATTCACCCCTACCCCCACCCCTTTGTCGGCCACGCAGCGTTCCGCCCCTAGAGATTTTACTTAGTTACGTCATGACCTACTTATTCCCAAATTTTGGTGCACTATCTCGATCATGAGCGTCATAAAAAAAATAATAAAATCCGCGACTTTGACCCCTTATAACTACCCTCGGCCCCAACTCTGGTTTCCGGCCGTTGGTGAAAGTCATGTACACAACTAATTCAACATATATCCTTGTATAGTTTTTCCATATTACTTATCACGCACAAAATCCGCTTCTATCTCTCCGACTATTAGCTTTAACTGCCTATTCAGCTTATATTGCCTTGTTAGTAGATCTGCTATGACTTTTACTGCTTTCTTGTCTTTGCTTAGTAGGTCTGCTGTAAATTTTGGCGAATAGTCTGTAGTGAACTGTTTCGCCTGTCTTTCTCATGGTGAATTCTTCCACCATTTCAGAGATTTATAAGCTAACTACTTCCTTGTAGCCGTTTTTGTTACTGCCTTTGCAACGTAGCAGAAGAGTTTCGGTTCAACGAATGGCATTGGCCATTTCATCTGCTTCTTCATTGCTCTTATGAACCACGCGCGCGAAACATTAAAAAAGAAAAAATCAGCAAGGCTCAAATGGTTAAGAACGGTTAAGAGGAGATACCACAAAACTAATACAACACAAAAAGGTGAGGTGGATTGAAGAAACCATGGATGCACTGGAAAAAGACACAAAAAACAACGGCAAACTGTATAAATATATTAACAAAGCAAAATAAAAAATTAAATATGGCAACAATAGAAAAGAAAGAGTGGCGAAAGTTTCAAAAATCTCTTAACGCAAGAAAACATACAAGCAAATGAAGCAAAAGAAGATGAAGTTTCGGAAATAACAGAAGGAGAACGGTTTGAACAAAACATAGGTACCAACGGCACAGGAATTTAACCAAAGTTAAACAAAGTCAACTAAAACAAAATAAAGCAGGGGGAACAGACTGTCTAGTTAATGAGTTGATTAAACATGGAGGGACAGCCATACAGCAAAGATTGTATAACCTGATAAAACAGATTTGGATAAAAGAGTCAATGCCTAAAGAATGGGAAAAGGGTTAATTGTTCTGATATTTAAAAAAGAAAACCCAAAAGTTTGTGAAAATTACAGAGGTATGTATTACTCTTCTATAGGATTTAGCAGGTTATAGGAGGTTTATAAGACTTTGACCACAATGATAAATAAATGATTGAGCATACAGATATAAAATTAATTAGGGGAATATCAAAATGGTTTTAGGAAAGGAAGATCTACTGTATAGTCTAAGAGCTAGTGAACCTTTTGACTAACGGTCGTCCTGTAAGGCTAAAAATTTGTAGAGTGATAATTCATAGCACACCAAAGCTAAAAACCATGACCTGGCAGGCCTCAGCGGTGCACGTGTATCTACCAGGTGAATCGAAAAGTGCAAATTTAGGGGGTAAAATAAACTTTCTCCTGTAAGGTTTAAATTTAAGTATGTGTTTGAGTAAGTCATTTAGAAGAAATGTGTACAATGACAGGCGATTCTGAAGAGCATAAGACCTTGCCAGGCGAGGGGAAAGATTAGGGGTTTTTCCTAAAATTATTCTTTTTGCATCGAACAAATTTTTTTTAGGCTTTTTGAATCATTCCAAACAGAAAAGGTCCTTAGTTATTTTTCTCTTAAGTTAATAGTTTTTGTTATATAAGCGATTGAAAATTTTGAAAATTGCGAAATCGGCCATTTTTAACCCAAATCGGACATTTATCTAAAAATTTCAATATTGGCAAGGTACGCAGATATTCCTTAAACATTGATTGATGAAATCCCGAAGAGTTTTTTGCAATAAAATATCGAAAACCGCTTTGTTTTTTTAATTGCTAATCAAGCGGGCGCTACACTGTAGTATAATTGAGGACGTTTGAGCTTGCATAAATTCATTATCTCGAGAATGGGCAAATTTGAAGAGAAATCCTCAGACAGGTCGATTTTTTATTTTTGAATTAGGACTTTTTGGTATATATATAATACTAGTGACGTCATCCATCTGGGCGTGATGACGTAATCGATTATTTTTTTAAATAAGAGTAGGGGTTGTGTGATAGCTCATTTGAAAGGTTATTTAATTCTCTATTCAGTAATATAAACATTAACATAATTATTTATACAGGGTGTACAAAAAAAATTTTTTCTTCTATTTGTCAAATTTAATCAAAGTTAAAATAAAAAAAAATTTTTTGTACACCCTGTATAAATAATTACGTTATTGTTTATATTAGTGAATAGAGAATTAAATAACCTTTCAAATGAGCTATCACACAACCCCTACTCTCATTTAAAAAAATCATCGATTACGTCATCACGCTCAGATGGATGACGTCACTAGTATTATATATATGCCAAAAAGTCCTAATTTAAAATAAAAATCGACCTGTCTGAAGATTGCTCTTGAAATTTGCCAATTCTCGAGATAATGAATTTATGCCAACTCAAACGTCCTCACTTATACTACAGTGAAGCGTCCGCTTGATTAGCAATTAAAAAACAAAGGGGTTTCCGATATTGTATTGCAAAAAACCCTTTGGGATTTCATCAATCAATGTATAAAGAATATCTACCTACCTTGGCAACTTTGAGATTTTTAGATAAATATCCGATTTGGGGTTAAAAATGGTCGATTTCGCAATTTTCAAAATTTTCAATCGCTTATATAACAAAAACTATTAACTTAAGAGAAAAATCACCAAAGACCTTTTCTGTTTGGAATGATTCAAAAAACTTAAAAAAAATTTGTTCGATGCAAAAAAAATAAATTTAGGAAAAACCCCTAATCTTTCCCCTCGCCTGGCAAGGTCTTATGCTCTTCAGAATCGCCTGTCATTTTACACATTTCTTTTAAATGACTTACTCAAACACATACTTAAATTTAACCCTTACAGGAGAAAGTTTATTTTACCCCCTAAATTTGCACTTTTCGATTCACCTGGTAGATACACGTGCACCGCTGAGGCCTGCCAGGTCATGGTTTTTAGCTTTGGTGTGCTATGAATTATCACTCTACAAATTTCTAGCCTTACAGGACGACCGTTAGTCAAAAGGTTCACTAGCTCTTAGGCTACGGCTCCACGGGCTGGAAATTGACGCTAGCAGTAGCCGCAAAACGAACTTAAGGTTCCGCAGAACGGAATAGGAATAGCCGAACTGTACCGACTACAGGACTTGTGCGTAGTCGGTTCAGTTCGGCTATTCCTATTCCGTTCCGTGGAACCTTAAGTTCGTTTTACGGCTACTGCTAGCGTGAATTTCTCGCCCGTGGAGCCTTAGCCTTAGACTAGTAGATGCCATACACATAGTGACTCATACAGTCGACAAATTCTATGAATATGACATGTGGCTGCATGTCAGTGTGCCGAGTATACAGAACAGCAATTCGAACAGTGGTGATATATGGGCAGAAGCCATGAGCCTAACAAAGAGGGAAGAAGAAATATTAAAAATATTTGAGAGAAAAATGGTAAGAAGAATTTATGGACCAATTAAAACAGTGCAAGTAGATTATGAAAGGCTCCTGAAGTCAGAAATAGGTAAGAGATATACACTGTGTCGATTTTTGATTTTAATTTACCGTATTTTAAAATAATATTCTAATATACAGGGTGAATTACTTTCGAGTAATGACGTCACCATCATTTTTTTTAAATGGAACATCCCCATTTTGTCTTAATTTTCGGATTACTCTAGCTGAGCTGATTCCAAAAATGTATCACATGTTGATTCAAATTGGTACAGGGTGGACAAAAATACAATAGTTTTGTGTGTGCTCATATTACTAAATTTTAATTAATTTTTGATATTAAATTAAAATATTAAATTAAACAATATCAAAAATTAATTAAAATCAAAAATTAACTAAAATATCAAAAATACAATAAGTATTTTTGATAATATTATTAATTTAACTAACGCGTTACTTTAAGAACACACACAAAGCTATTGTATTTCTGTCCACCCTGTACCAATTTGAATCAACATGTGATACATTTTTGGAATTAGCTCAGCTAGAGTAATCCGAAAATTGAGACAAAATGGGGGTGTTCCATTTAAAAAAAATGACGGTGACGTCATTACTCGAAAGTAATTCACCCTGTATATTAGAATATTATTTTAAAATACGGTAAATTAAAATCAAAAATCGACGTGTTTCAGGATTATTTCATAAAATGCTCTGTTTAGCTAAAAAAGAATTTGTTCCATACTTTACGGACACAGTGTATATGTTATAGTCAAAGCCCGAATTTCAGGCACTCCTAGGTTTGACTAGGCAATCCTCAGGTCTGACTGACGGTCTTAGTCAAAGCCCGAAATAAATTACAGTTTAGGCCTTTGACTAGTCAAACCTAGGAGAGACTACGTTGGTCAGGCAAAGGTCGAAATTTAATTTTATGAAATCGGTGTTTGACTAGTCAAACCCCGATCAGCTATTAAAATGTCGTAATTTGCTAGATTAGGTTTAATATAGAACGTCATTTTTTAATTGTAATGCTTAATATTTTTATATTGTCGTAATTAAAATAAAAAAATTAGTGTTTATTCTCGCACGTTGAGGCATTATGGCATTTAGAGTTGCACAATACGTTAGACCTTTTACACTTACATAGTTTTGAAGAGCACTTCTTATCGCAGTGTTATTTTATAAATCCTTGTTCTGTAAATTTAGAATCTTTTTTACTGTCTCTTAGAGACAGCTTAACGTCTGGAACATCTTCGAAATTAGGAAAATTCTCTTTGCATTCTCTTATTTGATTCCTTGAAAAAAGTGTGTTTATTGTTCCGTATTTCGTACCAACTCTATATAAACCGTCAATTATTGTTTTATCTTGTATGGTACCCAAAATATTTCGAGCATCTCCTTGGCACGCTTTAGAGCATGCGTTGTGCACAGAGAGAAAAGATTAAAATAAATAAAGGAAATGCAATTGAAGGTCTTCATGCCCAGGCTAATGCTATGAAACAATTAAGTGAAAAAAATTTCCTCCAATTTCGATCGGAAAAACTGTAACAATACCTATCCCCAGCTTATAGAGCCAAAGAGGGTGCTCGAAATATTTTAAGTAGCATACAAGATAAAACAATTGACGGTTTATATAGAGTTGGTACGAAATACGGAACAATAAACACACTTTTTTTCAAGAAATCAAAGAGAAATTTCCTAATTTCGAAGTTGTTCCAGACGTTAAGCTGTTTCTGTCTCTAAGAGAAATTAGTACAAAAGATTTTAAATTTGGAGGACAATGATTTATAAAATGCTACTGCAATAAGAAATGCTCTTTCAAATTACGTAGGTAAGTGTAAAAGGTCTAACGTATTGTGCAACTCTAAATAACGTGTGATCCAAAATTATTGTCACCATAGGTGGCTCTGAACGACAGAGATAGCTATACAGTGCATGTCTATTCTTAATTTAGATATACTTTCCAGTTTACGTCAACTTGATAGTGTACGTCAACTTAACAAGAAAAGTTAGGTTATGAAGAGATGTTGGTGGTGGACATATACAGCATCTTGTTTGATTTTATTTATTATTGTTACTTATAATTTTGTTAATTCTTTTTATTTTTGATTAAAGTTCTGTGTTAAAGGTTTTGACTGATTTTTTATGTTTTATAATGTTAATCAAATTAATTGATAAACCAATGATATAAATTCAGATTAAAACAAGACATACGTAATTTTTTGCACGGCTAGCTTTGATCCCAATAATTGTGGATCGCTCGTTACCATAATGCCTCAACATGTGAGAATAAACACTAATTTTTTCTTTTAATTACGACAATATAAATATAATAAACATTAAAATTAAAAAATGACGTTGTATTAAACCTTATATAACAAATTACGACATTTTAATAGATGATCGGGGTTTGGGGTTTGACTAGTCAAACCCCGATTTCATGAAATTAAATTTCGACCTTTGCCTGACCAACATAGTCTCTCCTAGGTTTGACTAGTCAAAAGCCGAAACTGTAATTTATTTCGGGCTTTGACTAAGACCGCCAGTCAGACCTGAGGATTGCCTAGTCAAACCTAGGAGTGTCTGAAATTCGGGCTTTGACTATAACATATATACTAAGAGGCGAGGATATAGTGAAAGCTATAAAAACCCAGCGACTACGTTGGTATGGACATTTAAGAAGAATAGGAGAAGAAAAAGATGTAAGGATAGTTACAATGTGGAACCCAAATATAACAAGGGGCGAAAGGAAAACCAAAAAGTAGATGGAAAGACCAGGTATTGGAGGACATAAAAAGATTGAAAGTGGCAAGATGGAGACAGAAACTACAGGACAGGGATATATGGAGGAAAATAACAGATGAAGCTAAGAGGAACCCTAGATTAGAATAGATAGCTGGAGATAAGATAGAATGTGGAGTGACTCACCACAATATTTGAGTCAATGAGCTCAATAAGAATGGTTCCAACTTCGCATGGAGTGTATAGCCCAGGGGTGGGCAAAGTGCGGCCCGCGGGCCGCATGCGGCCTTTTAGACATTTTTTGCGGCCCGAGTAGATAAAGTGAATTATTTTCATTTCAAGATTTTTTGTAATTATTGCTAATATTGATAATTAAATATAGATAGATAATGCAGCTATTAATATCACTTTGGCAGCGGGTAATTTTTCGGCAAATTTTCAAAATAACCTGGGCAATGATTTGGGTTTTGGCACAGAGATTTATCGGCTCCTTCAATGAAATCCATGAAATTTCAACAAATGAAAATGATATTTTCGAAGTATGTAGTCGGGAACTGTGTGGAAAATTTTGAATTAACCCATAACCACCTAGTAAGAGTAACAACTGACGAAGCACAGAATTTAAGAAGAGCAAATATTGTAACGTTGAGAAAACTTACACATTACGTTCAACAGTTTCCAGAACATGATTTATTGTTCTTCACTGCATAATCCATCATCAGATATTGTGCAAAAATGTTTTGCAAGTGGACAACGCCATTTCAATTATAACTGATATTGTTAACTGTATTAATTCAATAGGATTAATACATCGTAGATTCAAAGCATTTTTGGAAGAGTTAGAGACAGAACATACTGATGTCTTATACCACAATCAACAATCATATTCGATAATTAAGTTTAGAAAAGGTTCTTAAAGGATGCTGTGAATTAGGGGAGGAAATTATTTAGAAATTAAACACTGCTACGTTGCTAAATTTATAAGTGTTGATCGCAAAATGAAACTTTTGTAATTAAATTCAAACTATTTATTGATCATATAAAAAAGAAAGAATTAGTCCAATTATTTCCCAATAATTTTTTTTAGTCTGGATCTAGATTATTCTTGTGATTAGAAGTTGGGTTAGAATACAAAGATTGCAATGGGCCGGATATGTGCTAAGAATGGGAGAGGATAGGCTACCAAAAAGAGCACTGAATGCTAGAATGTAGGGAAAGAGACCAGCCGGAAAGCCAAGAAAGCGTTGGAGGGTGGAGGAAAAAATAAAGGAGACCAAGGCTCAATTTGGGCTGTAGTGCCGTAGAAAAAGAAGTTGGGTGGTTTGGATTTTAAATGAGAGATATCTATGGCAAATATCAAAAAATATACAAGGTGGTTCTAAAGTTATGCTTTCAGAAAGACATGGGCAAAATCGGTAAAACACCCTGTAACTCAGTTATAAAAATCATTGAGGCAATAAATGTAGTATATCTAGAACCGCCTTCGTGACCTCTATTCACAATTTAAGTATTCCCGTTTCCCAATGAAACACCCTGTATATTTGCGGCAAATACCGTGCTTAAATTAAGTGCGAATGTGATATAGGGGGTAGGGATATGGTTTGAACATTTTGAAATTTTCGTTTTAAAAATTTATTATTTTGTATGAAAATACATAATTTCAAAAATATTCTCTGAAAATTTCAGTTTAACCCTAGGAAAACTACCAGAAATACATCATATTTAATATCCCTACCTTCGACTCGCTTTGCAGTAGCTTGTTGAGCGTAGTGAGAAACGTTCAACACCTGTTCCATTTTCTTTTGTAAATTTCTCTGCGATTTAAAAACATTTTCCGATGTGCATCACTTTACGATTTGACAGACAGAAGAAATTGAAAATAAAAGTTGTCAAAACTAAACGTGTTTTTCTCAAAACTGCTCAACTGCTTTTTATAAGCGGTGGACATTGTAACTCAAAGGCTACTTGACAGATCCACCTGAAATTTTCATATATTTTCTTTAGACATTTTTAGGTAACAAGGTTTAGACATTTTTAGGCAACAAAAAATTCATTTTGTTTAGGTGTCGGTAAAAATTTGCCACCGTTGGCTTATTTTTCAATAGTTGGTCTTAAAACATTTTTTTCGGATATTCTTTGAATTGTACTGAATATGTTTATTTAATTTAAAAATAAAATAATTCTACCATAGTTTCAAACAAACTTAACATATCCCCCCCCCCCCCCAAGGTTAAAAATTCGAAAATATTGCGGCCCTTGGTAATAGACCAAATACCTTTTGTGGCCCTTATTTCAAAAAGTTTGCCCACCCCTGGTATAGCCTGTATATGAGGAGTCTAGATTTATAACCGGACATTTCCACTTTATGTCATTCCGAGAAAACTAAAAAAAAAAAAACAATTTAGGTACAACATTACTGTTCCCTATCTCAAATTGGAGGAAAAGTCCACTTTTGCATTTGAACCAATTCTTTCACACTGAATTACTACTAGGAACTGTCCAATTTTGCTCTTTATCAAATTGTTAATATATGGATTTTTAATCACAGATTACAGAGGTGTATTCATCAAATTTTGACCAAAAAGTGGAAATGTCCGGTTTTGCATCTAGACCCCTAGATAAAAACATTTTAGAATAATCTTTCACTACTGTCATATTCCATTCTTTGCATTTCTTTTTTAACTGTCTGCTGGGCGATTGACAGTTTCCAAGAATCGTTTATAAGCTACTTTAATTTATTTCGCGACATTCGTCTCCGAGCAAAAAGTTTTGCATAAACAGCATCCAACACATTGAAGTCGTTTTTATGAATGCACTTCGTCAAGTCACCTCTGACCCATTGAGTTCGAATCCCACGAATAATAATGGAGATCAATATCGTCGCGGTGGGTCCTGGACGCCACCGCCGCCGGTCGGCATTTTCTTAATCGGGACAATTACTCTGTGACATCAGCGGAGGCCGCGCACAGGGCCTCCTCCGATTTTCAGTTTTAATTGCCGCACCGCGCGCAAAGCCTACTACTACTTATACGTTCTGATAATCGGAAATTACGCCTGTTTCCATTGGTGCCGACTAATTAGACTTATCTATGAACAGACGCAATTATTGAAAATTTTATTAAGCGCTGGCTTTGATAAAAGGTAAATAAATATTTGAATTTATAGTTATAGGCCGACGAAACAAGTGGTCATATTTATGAGTGTCACAAGCAATAATTACTAGTTGGAAATTAAGATTAAATGGGACAATTTACTGCTCGTAGATCAATAGTAATTAGATATCTGAATATTAATCCAAGTTATTTGTAAAAACCTATCCTTTCATGGATTTAAAAAAAAATTCTTTACGATTTAACTCTTGTTAGCATTCTCTTCTGTTGTATCCCTAGTTGAGATGACTTTGTAATTACGTTTCTTTATATGTTTCTATCTTGGGTCATCCTAAGCACTCTAGACAAGATTTTCGAAAGGATCCTTAAGGCCTCTAATTTGATCCCAAATCTGGTCAATCCACATATAACGCATTGATACAAGCAGTAACAAGTAGTTGCTGCTTCATCAAGCCTTGTTGCGAATATCTTTTCTGAGAATCATACATTCCTCAGCTCGAATCATCCGTGTCAAAGCCTCTGACAAACTATGACCTTCACTCACTCTTCAAGCAGAAAGTCCACAATCTCTCTCTCTCTCTCCTGTAGTTTCCCCATTACTGAGGATCGTGATTTCTTCCAATATTCCTAACAATGTTTCTCCATTGGTCTCTATCTTCAACTGCTCTAAGAGCTTCGCAGAATGAGTTTCCAGCTGAATGCTTTATTTGGTCAGACCATCTAGTTGGTGATCGTCCTCTTGATCTTCTCCCCGGAACGTTTCCAGAAACAATTAATCTCTCCAAACTGTCGTCACCTCTGCGAACCACGTGACCAAAGAATTGCAGAATTCGTTGCAGACATATTGTGGACAGCCTTTTTTTAATATTGAGTTGGTTTAGAATGGAAACGTTTGTCCTATGAGCTGTCCAAGGTATGCGCAGCATTCTTCTCCAGCAGCACATCTCAAAGGCATCAATTTTTTGGCGCTCGCATGCGCGAAGAAGCCAAGTCTCTGCTCCGTATAGAAATACTGAGAATACAAGGGCATTCACCAGTCTCATCTTGATATTTTGAGAGATAGATCTGTCTTTCCAAACTTTAGTTAGGCGACTCATCGCATTTTTTGCCATACCAATACGTGTCCGAACTTCAGCTTCACAGTTACCATCGTTAGTTATACTAGACCCGAGATAGACAAAGGTGTTTACTATCTGGTATTCCTGTAATATGTTAGTCAGTTGAATAGTGTCAAATCTGTCGACCACCATTATTTTTGTCTTAGCTTTATTGATTTTCAGACCAACTTTATTGCTTTCGTACTCAATCTTCGCAGAAGATCAAACATTTCTTGCTCATTTGCTGCTATGTGTAGTGTCATCAGCAAATCTTAAATTGGAGATTTTCCTACCAGCTACTGTTACTCCACCGGCCCATCCTTCTAAAACCATTCTGATGACATGTTCACCATAAATGTTAAATAAGTCAGGTGACAACACGCATCCTTGTCTAACACCTCTCTAGGTCTTGAATTGGTTTGAGAACTTCTGATCTAATCGTACTGTCGCTATATTAGACTGGTACAGATTTTTAATAAGTGTCACCAGGTGCATTGGTGCGCCCATTTCTATTAAAATTGACCACAGATTTATCCAGCTTACACAATCGAATGCCTTTTGGTAGTCATCGAAGCATATAATCATAGGTACTTGAAATTCTCTAGACTTTTCAATGAGTTGTCTCAGGTTCAGGATTTGTTCCCTTGTACCTTTACCCTTTACAAACCCCACTTGTTCCTGAGGTATTTGGTAATGTAGATAGGTTTTTAATCTGTCTTTGATGATATGCAACAAGATTTTACTAGCATGTGTTATTAGTGACAGTGTGCGGTGGTTTTCACATCTGGTAGTAGTTCCTTTTTTGTGTAGTGGGATATAAATTGAGGTACACCAATCAGATGGCCATTTTCCTGAATTCCAAACAGCGACACAGATAGAATGGATGATATGTAATCCTTTGTCACCTAGTAACTGTAGTATTTCACATGGTATTGAATCAATGCCTGGGGATTTATTTCTCTTTAGTGATTTAATTACATCTTTGACTTCGGCGAGTAAGACAGTAGGTTCTCTAGGGTAGTCAGAAGGCCACTGATTTTCTGCTGATACCTCGTTATTTTTATATAGCTCGCCACAGTAGTTTCGCCATGTTTCCAATATTTCATCAGTATCGGTCTTTAAATTACCTTCCTTATCTACTACAGACCACGTTTGAAGTTTAAATTCTCTGGTAAGGAGTTTGATCTTCTGGAATAAGTCCCTCGGTTCATTTCGACAGCCATGTTCCTATATCTCTCTGCATATTTGAGAGATGTAATCAGCTTTATCTTTGCGGCACTGTTTTCTGATTTCTCTCGATAACGCTCTGTATTCATCGTTTGTTCCGTATCTAGTTTTATGTTCTTTTCTGCGTTGAATCACAGTCCACGTATTATCGGATATCCATGTCTTACGGCCAGTGGAAACCGCTGCCTCACAGTCTTTTGCAGCCTCGATTATCTTATCTTTGAGATGGATCCAAGTGCTCCCAGGGTCACTATCTATTTGGTCTAAAGAAAGAGCATCTTCTAGGTTTTGTTGGAAGTCATTGATTTTTGATGGACTTAGCGACATGACTTTTCTCTGGGGTCTTCTTTTGGGGACTTTAAAACGAAGTCGAACGTTCAATACCAGGAGTTGATGATCGCTTCCACAGTCTGCGCCAGGATATGTTTTACAGTTGATGGACGACGACTTCCATCTTGATCTTATTAGGATGTAGTCTATTTGATTCCTTGTTCTTCCATCTGGGCTGCGCCATGTGTATAATCTCCGTGAATGATGTTGATAAAACGTGTTTGTAATTGTAAGATGTTGTTCTACACAGAACTCCACTAGACGGTCGCCATTTTCATTTCTCTGTCCCAGTCCATTTTTGCCCAGCACTCCTTCAATACCTTCATTAGATGACCCCACTTTGGCGTTAAAATCTCCTAAAATTATGGCGAGTTCACGATTCGGAATAGCGCGAACAGTTTCTTCTAAACGACCATAGAACCTGTTGATGTCTTCTTCTTGTGCAGCTGTTGTAGGAGCGTATACCTGGACAAGGTGTAGGGTATTGGTGGATATTCTCATTTTAAGGAATATTATTAAGTCCACAATGCTCAATACTAAATAGTCTATACTATATTATTTCAAATATCTAAACTAAATTTTCTCTGCAATAAACACAACACTTTTTCGTGTTCCTCTTCTTCTTGATGTGCCTATCCGTGACGAATTTTGGCGGTCATCATGGCGATCTTCACTTTATTTGCAGCAATGCGGAAAAGCTACACAGATGTTGTGTTGAACCAGGTTCTGAGGTTCTTTAACCAGGACGTTCTTCTTCTTCCTGGACCTCGCTTTCCAAATATTTTTCCTTGCAGGATGGCTTGTAGGAGGGCATATCTGGATTCATTTCGCATAATGTGTCCAAAGTTTTCCAACTTTCGAGATTTGATGGTGGTTACTACCTCTCGGTTCTTCCCCATTCTTCTAAGGAACTACTTATTTGTGACCCGATCAGTCCATGGGATTTTAATAATTTTCCGATATAGCCACATCTCAAATGCTTCCAATTTTCCGCACATATCTTCGTCCAAAGTCCATAATTCAACACCATAAAAAAGGACAGAGAAGACGTAGCATCTCAGCATTCTTACTTTTATACAAAGAGAAAGGTTGTGGTCATTGAAAAAAGCACCAATACGGTTGAAGGCTGATCTAGTTTTTGCGATGCGCGCTCTTATCTCTTGGTTGTGGTTTACTGTAAAGAGGCCGAAATCATTAGACTGAAAGCAGTAGACCGAACTCATTAGACCGAAAAGCACTTTACCGAAATCTCACTAGACCGAACAGTAGGAGACCGAAAAGCAGGAGACCGAAAAGCATTAGGTACATAATACAGGTTGATCAAACAGGATTGTAATCTGAGCAAGGGTAACATCAACCTCCCTTTAACCAGGCTTGGGACTAGCAGCACAAAGTACTGGTGAGTTTAGAGGTTGTTTTTTTGCTTTGTTTGTGTAAACAGTTAAAATGTTTAACGGATGAAAATTATTTCATATCAGACTGTACAGAGTAACAATTTACACAGTCTATATATAATACAAAAAAATACAATAAACAAAAAGACAAAAGACAGATATACAAAGATATCTATAGATATATACAGATATCTTAGCATAATTTACTGCAATCTTTTTTAATCTATGCTGTTCGGTCTAGTGAGGTTTCGGTAAAGTGCTTTTCAGTCCAATGAGTTCGGTCTACTGCTTTCGATCTAATTGTCTTATACCTGTGGGGTTGTTCTATTCTTCATTTATTATGGTGCCGAGGTAGTTGTAGTACCTCGCACTTTCTACAGAGGTTTGGTTGATATAGAGTTGACCTATTATCTTTTTCTTGCTAATGATCATACGCTTTGTCTTCTTTACGTTTATATTGAGTCCATATTGTTGACTATAATACGTGATTTTGTTCATGAGGACTTGTATGTCTTCTAGGCTGTCCGCAAATACTATGGTGTCATCTGCATACCTGATGTTATTTAGCCGGTACCCGTTTAGTAGAATACCTTTTTCAGTTTCGTGCAAAGCTTCGATAAATATTCTTTCATAGTAAAGATTGAAAATTAGGGCGGACAAAATGCAGCCTTGCCTCACTCCATGCATGATTTTCACATATTCGATGTGTTCACCGTCAACTCTGAGGTTTGCAGTCTGATTCCAGTAAAGGTTTCTAATTATTTTTAGATCTTGGTTGTTAATTCCTGCTTCTTTTAGTATTTGCATCATCTTGGCGTGCTGTACTCGATCAAACGCTTTCTCGCAATCAACCAGACATGCGTATAAGTCGCAATTGACGTCTCTGCATCTTTCGAATAAGACTTGTATTGAAAACAAAGCCTCTCTCGTGCCTTTTTCGTGTTAGTGTTCGTATTTCAACTTCTGCAGAATGGAATTTTATATCCTCTCTCCTTCCGCTCCACTTTCAATAAATATGTAGTAAATTCTGAAAGTATCTATGTATCACTTCTATGGCTAGATGATTTCTGTTTCTGTCATTACAAGTTCTCCTGGTTCATTTCCACCTCGTTCATCTTTCTGTCACTTCTGTCTATTTCCACTATTTGATTTTATAGTTCTTCTCTTCTTTTTAGTTCTAAGTAGTTGTCTTGTCTGTGCTCTAGTTGTGTGTGAAAATCAATCCTGTTTTTATCTGTAGGATTTTGTAGCATTCTCAGTCTTTTGTTAAATTTTTATTTCCAGCATATCCTTGCATATTTGTCAAACCATTTTCGTTTTAACAAAATTTTCGTTTTGAAAATTTCCTGTGGTTTCCTCCGCTGCTTGTTATATAACTGTTGTTATTTGCCACCATGCTTGCTCTATCTCTATGTTATCCTCTTCCTCTCCTAACAATTGGAGTCTATTGCTCATGACTACTTGATATTCCGTTTATATATTTATTGGTGTATTGTCATTATCTTTGTTCTCGTTGCTCCAGCTTCTTTATTGATACTCGTGTTCTCAACTTATTTTTATCATTATTCTGCCCTCATAAGTTAAAAAGCCCTATCTCCAAAAAAACAAAATTTTACAGGAAACAAGGAAAACCATTTTTTTCTCCAGCATCACAGTTTTGATATTTTTAAATGAATTTAATGTGTAAATGGTTTTGTTTCAATGTCAAAATTATGGTTTCAACGTTAACATAGACGTTTTAACGTTAACAGAATATTTAAATTTTTTAGGAGAAAAATGGATTCAGGGCTTTTTATTTTAAAGTTGGATGCTAACATATTAGATTCTAAGAAGCCCTAACTCCTTCGTATAGACAAGAATGTGTATGAGGTTGTCTTCGGTCACAATGAAATTATTATATTATCAATATTTTGAACTGTCAGTATTTTTATTTTATCGTTTTTATTGTTTGAAAATCAATAAAGTCGAAAAGATGTCCTCAGTTGAGATGAAAGTAGTAATAATAAATTTAGTCAATAGTTTGCGTACTGTCAGAAATAGTAACGTGTGGCCTTACTTTTAGGCACTTACTTAGGTATGGCAAATGTATTATATTTTTCAAAATTTTGGACTCTGTTTAAATCGTAGAACAATTTTAACTTTTGTTTTTAATACAGATTTTAATCTTCTACAAATAGTTTCTCATGACTTTTGATGTAAAATAATTAGGGAAGCAGGAATTCAACAATTTAGAATTTTACATTGAGTTTCCTATGGCCCGTTTTGCAATTCACCACCCGGTATATTATGTTTTCAATTTTTGAGCAAGCAACTTTTAAACTGTGTCCAAATTGGTAATATTAGTTAAGCAACAATGTTGGTCAATCAAAATTAGATTCAAGAACCTAGACCAGAGGTTCCCAAACTATTTTTTCTCGTAGACCACTTTAAAAAATATACTGGTTTCGGTGGACCCCGCTGCTACATTTTTACCATACTTCCAATGAAAAACAGGGGGAGGGGGTAAAAATAAGACATGGAAGGTCCTTTTCGTCTTCTTTTCTCAAAATATCATTTTAAGCGATTTTACAGTGATTTGGAATCTATTTAAACAAATTTGCATTTTTTATCGTAAATTATCAATTGAAAAAATAATGTTTTAATAGAAGGGTTGTCCATAATGTGATTATTGGGCATTGTAACAAGATTTTTTGGTTTAAAACAAGTTGTTGATCAAACTTTAGTGTAGAAAACGTTAACGTACTGTTTTCCCACTTTCCTCCATTCCCAAAATACATGTTCTTCTATTTGGCTGAAAATTGACCCACAGATATCCAAAACACAGGACCTTATAGACTAAGAGCCGCTATAGGTGAAATTTCTTAATCATTTTAGACACGACGGGAACCTATAACTTAAATAGTAGAACCTAAAAGAAAACGTTTGAGCACTGTGCCGTCACTTTTCAGTGGCACATGCGTCTACAGTGGCGCATCAAACTTTCCACTTATGGACGGGATACATAAATTAAAAAATACCCTCCTTCATTACCAGAATTTAATTTTTTCATTTTTTTAAGTTCTATGTGATTAAGACATAAGATTCATCGTAATTTTAACCCACCACCCCCTTCTCCCTGGCCCCACCATCGAAAACTTTATTTTTGGCTTTTATTTTTTTTTTTTGGTGGGATGCAATCAATTTTAAAATTTTAAAAAATTCACACGCATAGTTAAGGCTCTTATAAAACACGTCTATTTTTTATAGACCTGTAGGTTGAGTGTACATAACCTCAAAAAAATTTGATTTTTTTTTTGGAAAAAAATATATAACTTTTTTTTGGTGAAAGCTGCAGATCAAATTTTTTCTTAGTCTTGTGTATTTTATCAAACACTATATTTCCAATTTTTTTCAGATTTTTTTGTAACGCTGGTCACCTTCAAAAATCCAAAAAACTGTTTTTTAAGGGGGTTTTGGGGGGTTTGAACGTGTTTTTCTGATTTTTAAATATTCTGAAGGACTCAGTTACTTCAAGTTACGTATAACCTATAAAAACAAAATTGATTTGATATATTATGAAGTCTATAAAATAGGGAAAATCCCCCAAAACCCCTCAAAAAAGAGTTTTTCGGATTTTTGAAGGGGGGAGCCTTACGGAAAAAAACTGAAAAAAATTAAAATATAGTGTTCGATAAAACACGCAAGATTAAGAAAAAATTAGACCTGCAGCTATTCCTCAAAAAAAGTTATACGTTTTTTTGAAAAAATTTTTTTTTTTAATTTTTTGAGGTTATGTACACTCTACCTATGGGTCTATAAAAAATAGGCATGTTTTATAAAAGCCTCAGCTGTGCGTGTGAATTTTTTGAAATTTTAAAATTGATTACATCCCACCAAAAAAAAAATAAAAACTAAAAATGAAATTTTTGATGGGGGGGCAGGGGGAAGGGGGTGGTGGGTTAAAATTACGCTGAGTCCTATGTGTTAATCACATAGAACTTAAAAAAATAAAAAAAAATTAATTCTGTTAGTAAGGGAGGGTAACTTTTAATTTATTTATCCCGTCCATAAGTGGAAAGTTTGATGCGCCACTGTCGACGCATGTGCCACTGAAAAGTGACGGCACAGTGTTCAAACGTTTTCTTTTAGGTTCTACTATTTAAGTTATAGGGTCCCATCGTGCCTAAAATGATTAAGAAATTTCACCTATAGCGGCTCTTAGTCTATTAATGGTTAAAAGAATTTGTATAGTTCTATAATACAAGAAAAGTTACATGCATAAAGATGCGTATGGTCGATATTTTCCGAATTAATTGTACTTACAGTAGACGCCGATATTTTTGACTCTGCTATTATTCCACTTATTTTTTTGTATTGTAAGACGATACAAATTCTTTTAACCACTTAAAGTCCTGTGTTTTGGCTATCTGTGGGCAAATTTTTAGTCAAATCGAAAGACATGTGTTTTGGGAATGGAGGAAAATGTAAAAAACGGTATTTTAACGCTTTCTACACTAAAATTTGATCAAAAACTTGTTTTTAATCAAAATAACTTGTTATGATGCATTATAATAACATTTTTGAGTCACTACTATTAAAATATTATTTTCTCCATTGATATATTTTACAATAAAATAATGCAAATTTATTTAAATAAATACCAAATCGCTATAAAATTTTCTTGGACTCCCACTTGCAATTTGTGAGCCTCCATTTTTATTTCACGCCAACGTAGACCCCCGTTGAGTCCCTCGTGAACCCCTGGGGGTCCACCTGGACCACTTTGGGAATCACTGACCTAGACTATTATATTTTGAGGTTAACGTAGGTACAACGTTACTGATAACTGAAGATCTTTAAATACATAATATGAATGAACTTACCTGCTTAAATGATGCGGAAAATAAAATGGATATTATATTTTCTTGGGAAAACGGGATCTTAAGATTACAACTAAACAAACTTAAATCCACAAACGAAAGAAGTAGTAGTACTCGTCAGCGTCAAATAATAGGGATGTTCACAAAAAATTAAAAAGTCATTTCAAACATGTAAAACGATTAAGAAACACCCTAGGAATAATTGTCCAAAATTTCAACAAAATTGAAAAAGCCTTTCTATAAAAAATCTTTATTAGAAATCTAGCATTATTTTAAATTTCAAGAACGCTTCTCTATTGGCCTGACGTCACTAGTTGCATACCCCAAGCGCGCGCCATTCTCATAGTGTTACTGTTTACCTGTTTGACGTTTCAGGTCATTTTATTTTGTTCTCTTCTTGTTTTATCTGGGTTAAAGTGGGGTTTTATAGTGAATTTGTTTAGTTTAAAGTGGATAGACTGTTTGTAAGGACATACTTTGGGTTTTACAAAAATAAACAAATAAAATGGAAGAAGGTTTTCAGAAAGCCGATTCGTATAAACTACCGACTGTAGTGTAGATGTAACAATGGTGTATGATTTATTGGCATCTTGTAAAAAAATAAATCTACCACAGCTTTACTGAGTGTATATTCCATATAATTTTCCATGTCTTCTTTAAGCCAAAAAAATAAATGCTTAATACTCCACAAAAAAAATATAGAGAAAGTTGTATGCATGCATTGTACGCATGCATATTGTATACATACATTGGCTGGTTATTGCTTTACCTTGGTTAGGTGTATTAAAAATATTTTTATTCTTCTTCATGTGCCTTGTCCGTTGTGGACGTTGGCTATCATCATGGCAATTTTAATTTCATTTGAGGCGTTTCTGAACAACTCGATAGATTTTTGTCCAAATCATTGGCGTAAGTTTTTAAGTCATGAGTGTCTTTTCTTCCGGGTCCGCGTTTGCTCTCTATTTTACCTTGCGTTATCAGTTGGAGTATACGATATTTATCATGCCTCATGATATGACCGAAATATTTAAGATTTCGTTTCTTAATTGTAAAAGAGATTTCTTTTTGTTTTCCCATTCGACGCAATACCTGTACGTTGGTGTGGGTCGCCCAGGATATTTTGAGGATACGTGGGTACACCCACATCTCGAATGCCTCTAGCTTTTTCATTAATGTTTCCATTATTGTCCAGGCCTCTGCGCCATATAGCAAGACCGGAAAAAATAACATTTTAGCAGCCGCATTTTTAGTGGGAAAGATATTATGTCGCAATGGGTGAAAATATTTCTCATGCATGTTGTTAAATGTTGCTATGTCCTTTTCAACTCTTGATTTTATTTCGGTTGTTTCGTATTTCGAGTTGACAACTGTTCCAAGGTAAAAAATATTTTTGAACTTGGATATTATACATTTTCATTTCAACCAATCTTTTCACTAAATTATTAATGATTTTAATATAATATAAAGTCATACCTACATCCACATGTAGTTATTTCAAGGTTTACTTTTACTGTATGTATTATTAGAATCCCGTTTTTAGGAATATCCCAGTTTAAGGAATACAAATTTGAGGTCCCGAAACTTTTTCATTTACTCTTTAAGGGGGTAGGTGCAAAATCTATGTCCAATGCAATTCATTCATTTTTTTCGAATCCTGAGAAAACTAATAAGTATTTTTGAAAAATGTAAATGCAGAAAGAACAATTATATTATTACCAAGGGCCGAAAGTCTCTGGAAAACTTCTATAATGTTTATTTTATTAAGTTAGTTCTTTAAGTTATAGTTATTTTAAGTTCTAGCTGCAACAAACCATTTCTTTTTCTGTTTTAAATTGGCTGGAACGGTAATAAAAATCTTGTCAGAACTGTTTTTTGATGTATTTACACACCCAGGAACAAAACACCACTTATTTGGCTTTATTTTTAATAATTAAATACGTAAAAAACTGCGCACATTCAAATACACTTCGTAAATAAGTATACAAAACTAGTCGTCGATCAAAGACGTTACGACTGCTGACGTCACAGACCGTAGCCTCGCTGCAGGGTACCGTTTTTCTAGCCTCCAAGAAAATCAACATTATGAACTCATTTATCTTAAAAAATATACATTTTTAAACAGTTTTATGATTGTTACGTTTTTATATACCTTGTAATCTATTGAATTTAACTATATTTAAAAATTAGTGCACATCCCTATTAATGACAATGAAACTGGCAAAAGCCCCGTCAAAACAGCCAGTCACGTCATAATATTTGATGAAAGAATACCCTAACTCCAAAAACTATTCCGCGGTATTTCACAGAAGACGGCCTTAATAAGGCTTTCTTTTAACAAAAATGATACCAAACTGGATTTAGGGCCAATATATATTTCACAATAACTCGTGATTTTGATGGATTTAAGGCTTTCTAACGACATTTAAAGGTGTATTTTTTTTATACGCCGATTCATAAATGCCCATAAAATACATTTACAAAAAAACTCTGACATGAAGTAAAACACTTCTATGTAATTGGTATATTTTTAATAAATATACCAATTACATAGAAGTGTTTTACTTCATGTTAGAGTTTTTTAACTATATGGTATACAGCCAACCTAGGGAACTTGCCTTTTAGTTTAGTACATTTACAAAAATTTTGGAGTTAGGGCCTTTTAGCTTATGAGGGCAGTATTGTTGGCAGCTCTTCTCATGTCTGTTACCTCGTGAATTAATAATGGTAATTAGTTCAGAGAAATAAGGAAAAAAAATAGCCTGTTGGTGACACAACCCCCTCCAGGCCGAAACCAAATTGTTTGAGTAACATGGACATCTATAATAATAACCTATATATTTCCTGCAGCCGATTTTGATGATATACATAGTTATAAACAAATGAAGATCAAAAAACGGTAAATTTTCGCTTTTTTCGTCTATTACTAAGAAAATAGGCATTTTAAACAAATTTAAGAGTAAGAAACTCATAAACGGTATAAAAAAACTTCAATATGGCGTTTGCTTAATATGTCTATCTTTATTGGTTGCTTAGAAAATTGCAAAATAAATCATAAATTTTGAGTTTCTATAAATATTTATAACTTATGTAAAAATTAACTTAGAACCTTCTTATTACACGAAATGCTGAGACTTTCGGTGCTTAATTCATACCCTAAATTTCGAAGAAATTGGTCAAATAGTTTAAAAGTTATTTAATTTGTTTATCCCAAATTTATTTTTTTTGCAACAATGTAAGTCAGAAAATGATGAAGCTACAGTAATACTTTGGATAGTTTATGCAAGAAGGAAATTTACAGTATTAATTTAATTAAAAAAAAATACAAAAAATATTTATAAATATGGCAAAATTATTTTGCAAAAACATGTGAATTAAATAAATGTGGGGGCTAACTTTGTCCCTAATTGTCCTAGGACAGTTGTTTTTCTTTCTAAATGTGTATAAAAATTCAGTCTTTCTAAATATGAAAAAATAATTTTTCTACAGCTAACGGTTAAAAAGTTATTCTAATTGTTTATTAGTAAGCAAAAAATCGACATGTTTTTTCAAAATAATTTTACACTGTTTAAAATTATTTTTTGTCATTTATTTTTAATAATGGTAATAGTATAAATGTTCTTCTTTCATAAACTGTCCGAAGTATGATTGTAGCCTCATAATTTTCTGACTTGTAGTGTTGCAAAAAAAAATGAATTTGGGATAAACAAATTAAATAACTTTTAAACTATTTGACCAATTGCTTTGAAATTTAAAATTTAATTTAAGTACAAGAAGTATCAGTATTCCGTGTAATAAGAAGGTTCTAAGTTAATTTTTACATAAGTTATGAATATTTTTAAAAACTCAAAATTTATGTTGTTCTGAAGCTATTTTCTTGTGGCATTTTTATAATCAAGTATATTCAAATGGGAAATAAGCCACAATTTTACCTAAAAATGATTTTATTAACGTTTCGACGCCCAAGTCGGGTGTCGTTGTCAAAATACAAATGAATACTAAATAAACAAAAATGTTGTTGCTTAGTAAAAAATTCTTCTAATAATTTATTTAATCTGACTCATTTATATCGGCAAATCAGACACTTATTATACATTTTAAAGTAGACGACTTTAAAATGATATTGCCAATATTGATTAGTTTTGAGAGTAAACTAAATGTAAACCCAAATACTTACGATGTCGGGATAGTATCACGAGGTTTTTCCTGGTTTTCCCTCGTGATTTACTATGGAATCTCTAACACGAGAATTTCAGTGCCACCGTTGCATTTGGTTGTCTTTTTAAAGACAGATCACATGCTATGATTTTTTGTGGCGGATATTCTTGAGTTGGGATTGATTTCATGTAATCGAATGAACTATCTTTTAGTAAAGTTGTCCCAGGAACGCAACTCATCAATATTGGCAATATCATTTTAAAGTCGTCTACTTTAAAATGTATAATACGTGTCTGAATTGCCGATATAAATGAGTCAGATTAAATAAATTATTAGAAGAATTTTTTACTAAGCAACAACATTTTTGTTTATTTAGTATTCATTTGTATTTTGACAACGACACCCGACTTGGGCGTCGAAACGTTAATAAAATCATTTTTAGGTAAAATTGTGGCTTATTTCCCATTTGAATATACTTGATTCTCAAAATTTATGATTTATTTTGCAATTTTCTAAGCAACCAATAAGGATGGACATATTCAGCGAATGCCATATTGAAGTTTTTTATACGATTTATGAGTTTCTTACACTCAAATTTGTTTAAAGTGCTTAACTTTTTGGTAATAGACGAAAAAAGAGAAAATTTAGCGTTTTTTGATCTTCATTTGTTTATAACTATGTATATCATCAAAATCGGCTGCAGGAAACATATAGGTTAATAATATAGATGTCCATACTACTCAAAAAATTTGGTTTCGGCCTGGAGGGGGATGTGTCACGAGAAAAATGTTATTTCTCTGGACTAAATAGTTATAGAGTGACTTGAATCTAAGAGAATATGGTGTATTTGAGTATATACATGCTCTTCCGTTATTTAAAATTTATCTGACCTTGTAAATGTTCTTTCTTTGAAATTGGGTGGATTTAATAACCATGTTATTAGATATATTAATAAGAATGCTAGATATGCAGTCAGAACTATTTGAAACAACACAATGAGTTAGACAAGGGGGAAACCTCAGCCTAGTGCTATACATAAATGTAATAGATGAGGTAGTGAAAGAATGTAAGAAAACCTTCAAAACATATTACATCGGTTGGAACAAAAAGCAAATGATAAACGATGAGATGTGTAGGTACATTTGCAGACGACGCAGTAGATACTAATTGCGGAAACAACAGAAAAACTGAAATACAACACAGATAAATGGAACATAGGAGCAAGCAAATACAGGCAGAGTTATATGCTAAGTTATTTCTAACTTAATTACGTCATGGACATAATTTACTCTAATAACTTTTAAATTTCGAAGAAGCACCCGATCTTCGATGATATAAGTATTATTTTTTATGGGTGTAGATAATAAATCAATTTTGTTGAAGCAACTTTTAATAGTTGAAGGAGGAATACGCCTCTGGTGGAAGGTTGGCGGTTGGCGCCACCAAGCAAATGTTTTACATTCCGTCGAAAGAAGAAGAAACGACTAAAAAAGATCAACGCGGTCAACGTCGGCGGTAAGAGTAGGGCCTATTTAGGCAAATCACCTGTACGCCAGCACTTGATGATTTATGATCAATTTCTGCTGGACGTTTATTTAGAGGAGGACGATGTTTACAGTCAATATTAAATGGGTGCAGAAAGGACCCCAGAGAATATTAAGTAGATATAGGTAAAACCTATAACCATTTTACCATTCTTTTTGTTTTCTTATTAGCTGTATTTTTTATACGAATATTTTTCTGATAAAAAAATATCTTTTTGTTAAAAATTGACATTTTTACTTGCGATTAAGTAGAAAAGTATTGACTTATTTTTAATAATAAAAAATTACCACAGAGAAAGGGGGAGACACCCCTAGGGTTAAAACACCCTACAGCACAGGATCAACTTTGAAGTTGAGAGTAAGTAGAATACATAGCCTAATTTTGGTGTAAATTGGTGCAGGCTCAGAAAATTATACGAGAAAATGGTGATTGTCTGGATTGCCTTTATTTCACTAAACAAATACGAACCAAATTTATTTCTGTCCTAACTCCCTTAGGATCGGTGCTAATGACTTTTATAAAAAAATAAAATATTTTATTTCTTTCAAGCACTGTAGGCCTGGATACCGATTTCCAAAAAAAATTAATTAATAGCAAGCTGAAAATTTGTTAATACCTTAACGGTGTCTAGTCGGACTAACTTTGATGTATGGGAACACTGGAACAGGGGAAGTTTTAATTGTGGAACGTGTCATCTTGACAAGTTTATAATTGTGAAAATTAGCAGGTTGTTTTTAAGTTTATTATTTAATAGCAAACTTTACATAATATATGAAAAAGTGTTGGTCCGGCAAATATGTTGAACATTTTAATAAGTCTGAGTCTTTAATAGCAGTCTGATTTTTGTACGAGAGTTTAATGAAAGGGTAACAAATCAGTTGGAAGTTCTGTCCGACAAAATACATGTGACATTTTCGTAGTCTGACGTCCGAAATCTGTAACCTATTCCACAACTAAAATTTCCTTTATTCCAGTGTTGCCTTACATCAAAGTTTGTCCGACAATTAATAAATTGCTATTACCTACTTGCTATTAATAAACTTTTTTGCTATGTGAAATCCAGGCCTACTAGAGGTTCTATGAATATTCTACGAAAAATGCATTGGTTTATTTATATATCAGAACCAGCTTTCTAAGAAAAACTTTGCCTTTCAATTGCCAGATGACGCTATCACTTAATCCATTCACGGCAGTTGCGGTGTGGGGGATAAACTCTCGGTGTTGGTCATTTAGAGTATGGAGCAGAGCAGCAGGCCTACGCCTCTCCGATGAGACTCCAACAAGAGTCGAAAATCGTCGATTCAGAGTGCTGGACTACGCTCCGTATTCTAATTGAAAAATAAGATTGTTTTGCCTTCGCATTGCAACTGAATAAAAATGGTATACTACATTTTTATTTCTATTTTTGTTTTTATTTTTGTTTTTTTTTTGTTTGTAAAGATTGACATTTTCACTCGCGAGCAAGTCCAAAAGTATTGACTTTGAAAAAAAAATATGATATTCTGCAGGCTTGGAAAACATATTGAATTCTATAGGGTGCTTAATGGTAAAGGAACATGCAATTTTTTAAACAGGACACTCTATACTCTATACTATACAGTGATGAGCGCGCTAATTGGCAGAAGAGATGAAAAGCATAATGCGTTGCAAAATAAAATATGCATTATATGGGGTTAACGGACGTGCAAAGGGGAAATATCATTGGTCATATAGAGCAAAAATGTCTCAGAGGGACATAGTTGTAGGCGTAACACAGGGTTTTGTGTCAAAAATATATGCTAGGTATGGGGAAAGAATTAGGAAACCAAGACAAAGTCGCCAAAAAGTAATGACGGCTCGTCATGATCGTTTAATTGTCCAATCAGCTGAAAGACACCCAACCATTTGTCACCCGCAGCTCCAAAAGCAGCTTTTAGAAGCTACAGGTATAAGTATTTCAGCTGAAACGATAAGAATAAGAGTTCATGCCTAGGACTGTACAGCAAGAGACAGTTATGGGTTCCCGAGTTATCCAGGCAGCACAAGATTTATCGCCTAATTTCGTGTTTTCACCACCAAAACTGGAACATTGAGCAAAATATTCTATTTTCAGACGAAACCAGGATTTGTGTAAAATCGGATAACTTATTGACGAATTAGTGTACTACGAGCGAGGAACACAAGCAAGGACGAAAGCTTCCAAATCTGTTCACAGATATAAAGGAGGAAAGGCAATATGATCGGTAAATTATCTCCTTTAGTTTTCATTAAATCAACTGTAACAGCCCTCAGGTATGTTCATTTGGTTCTAGAACCTGTAGTTTTGGCTCTGGAGATATGAAACGAGAGAAAATATAATTTTCATGCATGATAATGCAGCTCCACATACCAGCACACTGACTACAGATTTCTTTGAAGCAGAAGATATCACTGTTTTACAGTGGTCTGCTTGCTCACTCAACCTTAACCCTATGGAATATTTGTGCATGCCCACTCAAATTGAAACTTTCATAAGGGCTAGGGGGTAACACTTACTACGAAAATAACATACATAATGTCCCATATAATCTCATATAAATGATGATATGGTAATTTAAATTTAGTTGAAATATTATTAAAATTCACGCAAAAAAGATAAAAAATACGAGATGTAAAAAGAAAAACCTGGTAGAAACTTCTGGTAAAATAATAAAACTTGCAAGCGTTTTCTAAATAAATAACAGAACAAATTAATTAAAAGCACAAAACTGCCACTAAAACCGAAATCTTCTAAGCTCCACGATCACGAAATTAGGTGGTATCCTAATTAAGCCACCACACAAAGGTGCACAAAATGATATACACCCCATTTGACGGACCCTGATTAAGATTTTTTAATAGAAGGTATTTAACGGCCAAGGGACAACTCATTGGTATCTAAAAAATTCAAATTGCAGATGAACCAGCCCTCTGCTAGTCATGGAAAGCATGAGGCATGTAGAAGAACAGGGTAGGCTTTTAAATATTTAGTTATTTTCGTAAACAAAATATATACAATAAAAACTATTATATTTTAGCCAAATGAATATCGACTCGATTCAAGTTCTCTATTTACCCAGGTATAACCATACCAACAGGCACCGCTAGGAAAACATTCCACTTTGCGGTTCAGAGAACCCGTATGAAACGAGTCTGTGTACTCTATACAGAGTATGGCATTAGTAAAAGTAAAATAAGAAAATCTACGGTTTCGTTTTGATTAAAATCTGTCTTCCTCCATCCCCCGATAGTACTATTTCTAGGTCTACCTGTTGTCAAGGAGGCTCTGAGGAAGACAAATTTTTACCATCACGAGAGAACAGAACCATCAACAGAGAACTTGAATCGAGTCGAAATTCATTTTGCTTATTCCCCGTTAACCATACTGCTATATAAATTGTTTTAATTTATATCGAGAATCTACGATCATGATGGTAAAAATCTTCCTCAGAGCCTCCTTAACAACAGGTAGACCTAGAAATAGTACTATCGGGGGATGGAGGAAGACAGATTTTAATTAAAACGAAACCGTAAATTTTCCTGTTTTATTATATTTTACAAAATCAACAATTTAACATTTTATCATCAACAAGGGTGTTTGATAAAGAATGAGCCATAGCTTTAACCTTACATTCCTGAGGTTAGAATAGGTCGATTTAAGCTAACTTAGTTTAGTACGAAAGTTGATAATAACCGAAATACAGGGTGTCAATGTTAAACTTTTATTTTATTTATTCTTGAATATTTCCTGACAGGCATCAGATAACAACACGAAATTTGGTAAGCGGGGGCTTTTTGGGACGAGAAATCTAAATTCGCCACCGAAAATGATGTATTACGCAGAGGGCGCCACATACGTCTTTCGGCGCTCATTTAAGACTTTAAATTTTTTTTATCCCCCACTCTATATACTTTTTGAATCAAAACTTTTATTCTTTTAACATATTTGCTTAAAAAAGGTATACTAAATTTATCTCGCTAAACTCAACTATTTCCGAGATAAACGCATTTTAAATCTGTGATACAACATAATTTTTTGCATAATATCATTGTAGTTAAACCCTAAAAATCAACTTGAAACCATAATAGTTGTGCCCGGTCTGATATTTATGTCATTGCATCGCAAATTCGATATGAAGAAATTTGCGATACATTTTTGGAAAATTTTATGGTTTTAAGTTATTTTTCGGGTGTCACTACAATGATATTATGCAAAAACTTATGTTGCCTCGCAGATTTAAAATGCGTTTATCTCGAAAACGGTTGAGTTTAGTGAGATGAATGTACATATCTTTTTTAAATAAAAATATAAAAGTTTTGATTCAAAAAGTATGTAGAGTGGGTAATAAAAAAATGAACCTATTAATGAGCGCTGAAAGGAGTATGTGGCGCCCTCTGGGTAATACACCATTTTTGGTGGCAAATTTAGATTTTTCGTTCCAAAAACACCTGCTTACAAAATTTCGTGTGTTTATCCCATGCCTGTCAGGAAATATTCAAGAATATACAAAATAAAAGTTTAACTTTGACACCCTGTATTTCGGTTATTATAAACTTTGTACTAAGGTAAGTTAGCTTAAATCGGCCTATTTTAACCTCAGGAATCTAAGATTAGGCTATGGCCCATTTTTTACCAAACACCCTGTATATGCACCGGAAAGTAATAGAGATGAATGAATTAGAGAGGGATTTTTTGAAAACCTATCGACGATGAGAATTCTACAGGGTTGCATACTGTTACGATTTACCAAGATTGAGGTCAAGAGAGCTCCTGGACGCAGACGTATATCCAGGCTGGCCAATCTTGGGAAGTGAACTGGTCTAACGTTAACTGATCTATTTCGAGCTGCTGTGAATAAAATAAGATGGTTCAATGTGGTCGCCAACATCACCAGAAGATACATAGGCACCTTTAGAAGAAAACAACACTCTGAGTAAATTAAAATATTTTTCCACAAAAGATGGAGCTGATATGGAAAAAACAGAAGTTAATATAAGGTTTGTTCTAGCAAACAGTCAAACTAGTCAGAAACCGTCAGCAAACAGTTGGTAAGTGAGAGAACATAATACAGTCACCAGTGCTATCCCCTCTACTCGCGCTGGCGCTGGTCCGCTATTCGCTGATGGTTTCAAACCGTTTGAAACTGATGCTAAAACAAACCTATGTGTAAATATAGTCAAAGAAATATACTAAAAATAAATTTTAGTTCAATAACTCAATGATTTGAAATGGGTATATTAAAAGATATTGCATATTTTTATAGAATTTGGCGAAGGCACTTATGGCGAATATGGCGAATGCGCTTGAAAATAAATTGAAATAAGAACAAAAATATAATATTGTTTTTATCTAGGAGTATTCTGGAAACGTGAAGAAAACAGCCCCAACAACTTTATTTTTCAGGTGGTTTCTATTTTAATACGAGTAATGCTGTTCGTACATTTTCTCTAAATTTTCTATTAAGTTGTACCTTATTTCAAAGAATAAAAAAAAAAGAAAAAACACAGAAGATGGACCTGGGAAAGTCCTGATGGAAAAACAAGGAACGAAATCGACTATTTCTTAACAAATAAAAAAGAAAAAATGAATAACCATTTTCAATTTCGTTGCAAAACGAAAATACAGCCGAGCCATATTCTAGTCCAATCAGGGAGTGCAGCAAGCACCTCTACCGGTTTCGAAACTTATTAGTCTCTCATCAGGAGGCACATATGCTGCTCTCCCCGATCCAACCAAAACAAACCCCAGCGTGCAGTCCCGGATTGCAACGAACGAAATGGCATAGATGCCCTAGCGGCAACTGCTAGCAAAAAGACTAAGTTTTCACTCTAATGGCATATAAAACAACATAATGCTATTCTACATCCCACCAGAATGAAAACAATGGGAACCTTCTCTGGTTACACCTCCGAGGCTTCTACAATTTGCAAGCCATACGGATGCTGAGACTAAGGAAGATGAGGGAATTCTACAATTTACAATTCACGTCCCATCTGCTCAGCGCGGTAAGTTCCAACGAGAATGGTTCCCTTCATACTCCAATCAGAGTAAATGTAAATCAAAAATGAATAACCATTTTCAATTTCGTTGCAAAACGAAAATACAGCCGAACCATATTCTAGTCCAATCAGGGAGTGCAGCAAGCACCTCTACCGGTTTCGAAACTTATTAGTCTCTCATCAGGAGGCACATATGCTGCTCTCCCCGATCCAACCAAAACAAACTCCAGCGTGCAGTCCCGGATTGCAACGAACGAAATGGCATAGATGCCCTAGCGGCAACTGCTAGCAAAAAGACTAAGTTTTCACTCTAACGGCATATAAAACAACATAATGCTATTCTACATTCCACCAGAATGAAAGAAGAATGAAAAAAGAATTATTTAAAGACGTAAATGTGTTAAACCAGTTCAGCACAAGCAGTGATCACAGGTTAGTAAGAGCTAAAATAACGATATCGATCGAAAAGGAGCGACTCAAAATGATAAATAAGAAACACCCAAAGAAATGGGTAAAACCAACTAATATTCAGGAGTTTGAAAAAAATATTAATGATACATTGAAAGATACAACAACAACAGACATTAATATATTGAACAAGCAAATAATCACCACAATACAACAGGCTCAAACTAAATACTGTCCAACAAACCAAAAAGATGAAAAACTAAGTCAACATACTAAAACCCTTATAGAACTAAGACGACAGATGAAAGGAGATAACAGTTCCAGCAAAGAAGCGCTAAATCAAATAAATAAGACTATCACAAAGGCAATAAGAAAAGACATAAGAAACTACAATGTAGAAAAAACACAACAAGCAATAGAGCAAAATAAGAACATGAAAGTTTTGAAGAAAAGCGTACAAAAAGGAAAAATAGAAATCAACAAACTAAGAAACAGAACTGGAAAAGAAACTACAAACAGAGATGAAATATTAACAATAGTCGAAGAGTTCTACACAGAGTTATACAAATCAATAAATAAGATGACAATACGCAACCTCCAATTACAGTAAAAACTGGGATATTAAATCAAGGATCGGATTTAATGCCCAATATAACAAAATCAGAAATCAAAGAGGCTCTGAAGAAAATGAAAAATAATCGAACCCCAGGTGAAGATGGAATAGTATCAGAGGCACTAAAAATTGGAGGAAATATACTACTTGAAAAAATTAAACTACTTTTCAATATCTGCCTTCACAACGCCAATATTCCAACAGACTGGAACAACGCTACTATGATTCTATTACACAAAGCAGGAGACAAAGCCAATTTAGAGAATTACAGACCGATTAGCCTCCTCAGCCATTTATATAAGTTATTCACGCGAATAATAGTTAAGAGAATGGAAAGAAAGTTAGAGACTTATCAACCAAGAGAACAGGCTGGATTCCGAAAAAATTACGGAACAAATGACCATCTACAAAGTATAAAAACCCTGATGGAGAAAGTAGTGGAATACAATAAACCCCTAGTTCTAGTTTTTATCGATTTTCATAAAGCCTTTGACACAGTTGAACTTACAGTAGGTATACAAAATTATTACACAAAATATACTTACAGGCAACAACCACTGTCAAATTACATACTAACAGTAATCGCATAAAAATAGAACGGGGGGTTAGACAAGGAGACCCAATGTCACCTAAACTTTTTATTACGGTCTTAGAACATGCTTTCAAGAGTTTGGATTGGATGACAAAGGGAATAAAAATAGATGGAGAATACCTAAACAACTTACGTTTCGCCGATGATATAGTCATAGTAGCTGAGGATCTAGGTATGGCAAGAGAGATGGTACAAGAACTCGTTGTGGCTACATAAAATGTAGGTTTAAATATAAACATCTCAAAAACAAAAATAATGACAAATTTGGTACCCAACCAGAACATCAGTATTGGTAGGAAGGAAATAGAACTCGTAGATAGATATAAATATTAATGATACATTGAAAGATACCACAACAACAGACATTAATATATTGAACAAGCAAATAATCACCATGACATGAAATTACGATTGGCAGGGATAACCAGACTCATGAGCTGAAGAGAAGAATCGATCTTGGGTGGGCAGCATTTGGAAAACTGAGAGAAACTTTTAAAAGTGAGTTGCCCACATGCCTAAAGAGAAAGGTATTTGATCAGTGCGTCCTCCCAGTCTTGACGTACGGATCAGAAACACTTACCTTAACTAAAGCCTCGGCTACCAAACTAAGAGTCACGCAGAGAAGAATGGAGCGATCAATGTTAAAAATAACTCTGCGAGACAAAATCAGAAACGAAGAAATCAGGAGAAGAACAAAGGTGACTGACGTCATCGAGAGGATAGCCAGGTTAAAGTGGACATGGGCAGGACACATAGCCAGAATGACAGATGGGCGATGGACGAAGAGGTTATTGGAATGGAGGCCAAGAGAAGCGTCGGTCAACCGCCTACAAGATGGACTGACGACTTAAAAAAGGTAAATAAAAACTGGATGAGAGCGGCGCAGGATAGATGGGGTTGGAAACGAGGGGAGGAGGCCTATGTTCAGCAGTGGACTTTTGAAGCTGGATGATGATGCCCCTTATTATTCCCTATTAAACTTATTATTACACAAATGAATATAGCCATCCCAATATCACAACACAATAAACAGTAAAAAAATAAAATATTGAAATTATAATCAGTCAAACATTGTTCACGAAAGATACTCCTTAGAAGCGTCGACTAGTGGGTACTATCGTTGGACTCCTGCCCTGTAGTGGGCCATTCCTTTCCTTCTCCTTCCAGAAATAATAAGCAAAACAGACGGACAGGTAAGTATATCAATATTTAGGCAGACCTCCCAGATTGAAATATAGTCAGGCAGAGGCTAACCTGTGATTATCACACAGTCCAGCCTTCTTCGATGGTCGAGCACCTTGTTAGCGAAATCATCACTTTCCGTGACGTTCTAAACCAACGTTGTTATAAGGTTACGGCCTCAGGCCTCGTTGGTTGTTGGTTGTGGGCCACCTCATCGTCATAATCGCGTCAGCTTCATTCATTTCCCGTATGAGAAAAGAATGGTATTTTTTTAAGACGTGTGTGAAAGATAGGTGGGTAGTTTCGAAACTTATTGACAGTAATGGTTATTTTGTAATTGGCTCGAAACGTAAAACTAAAAGTTATTACTTAAATATTGTACACTGGGAAAAGTGTCTAACTCAAGATCATTCAAAGTCAAAATATACGAAAGTAAACAATATTACTTGGACATGACGCTTATTAGTTTTTTTATATAAGCATTTATTAAAAATGAGAATTAAACATTCTACAAGTTAATTTAGTAGTTAATTAGAAAACGATTTAGACGTAAGATGGAAGTGACGAGTAGGGTATACCTACCTACTTTAAAAAATAGGCAGAAGTAGAGCCATCACAAGTTAGGTAAACTCTATATTATGTAGTAAAGACATTCGAGAGAAAACAGAAAAACTATGGTTTATAACACTGGTGGAAAATATGGTCACATATGGCTTAAAAGCCTGGACAATAAGTAAAAGAAGGAAAAACAGAGTTAAGGCAGTAGAAAACAATTTTTGACGAAGATGTTGCGCACTCACACTACGTGACCATTTACGAACGAAAGGGTTTAAAGAAATAATGAACATAGAAACAATATTAAAGAAAAGTGGCCTATTTTGGACACGTCGTAAGGGGAGAGCGATATAATATTCTTCAACTCGTTATGATGGGTAACATCGAAGGACGAAGGGGAATTTGTAGAAAATAGGCCTCTTGGTTGAAGAATATCAAGCAGTGGACAGGAATAAAGAAAGCAGAGCAACTATTTAGAATAGCTCGAGACAGAGACAGTTTCACCATGTTAATCGCCAACGTCAAGGGGACTTGATAGGGCACGTTAAGAAGAAGACGAAGAAACAATATTAACAGATGTCATGGAGAAAAAAACAAATTTTTTGGTACGACCACATGAGACGAATGAAGTGAGAGGTTTCCAATTAGAGCCTGGGGATGAGCCCAAAGAAGAAGAAGAAAAAAAAGACGATACACTCAACGAAAAAGGTACGTAATATCAATAAAACTGTTAATTCAGACAACAAAAGCAATACTTAAAATTTGTCCAATTCTTGGTTTTATTGGAAAAACAAAGCGATGTTCATCAATTCATTATTTTATTAATATCACTTTATTGATATTACGAACTCTGTTCATTGAGTCAACGAACAATATTCATTGAAACAACAACGTCGTTAATTGACCGACGAAGACTATTCGTTATGTCAATAACAGTGTTATTTCTATTAAAGTATTTCGTTTATTTCTACAATTATTTCCGTTTATTCTTACAATTAATTCCGTTCATTCCCACATTAAATACGGTTATTCTTACAAGCAATTCTATTCATTCTTACAATCAGTTTCGTTCATTCCTACTATGTTCTATTACATATATATTAATAATTACTGAATGCATTAGCCCAATGTATGATATTGATTAATAATAATTTTTAAAACCCCCCTTTTTTGGCATAAACCTTTAACTTATTTATTTTTAGCACATAAGCAAAACTCGGACAGGTCGATTTTTAAAATAATCAAAGTATATTATAACATCAATGTTTCGAACTTTACACGATCCTTCTTCAGGTGACAAGCATAACTTTGATTTTTTTAAAGGGAAAGTACATCATGTGACAGCTCATTTAAAAGCGTTTGAAATAATGATTCCAAAAATGTATAACACTTTAATCCTTTTTGAGAGAGCAGATGCAAAATTTCGATCGAATTCTTTTTAAACGCATTCATTTTTTTTGGAATCCTGAGAAAACTAATAAGTATTTTTAAAAAATTTAAACGCAGAATAAATGATTACATTATTAGCGAGGGCTGAAAGTCCCTTAGAATAAACAAAAAGTTTCTTTTGAATGGTATATTTGAAATTAAAAATCATACTAAATTTTCTCTTTTTCACCCCTATAACTTATTAAAATAATCATTATAGAAGTTCTCGGGGACTTCAGACCCTCGATAGTACTGTAATATTTTATTTTGCGTTTAAATTTTCAAAAATACTAATTAGTTTCTCAGTATTCGAAAAAATTTAGAAAGAATTCGTCCGATAGTTCACGATAATAGACACACGAAAACTTCCTTCTACTACGGACTACACTTGGAAACGAAATGCAATTATTATTCGGCACTTCGGCAGAGGTTACAGCATTGTTTAACAAAGAATTCTTTTTTAAGCAATGGTAACACAGAGAAGCTAGGGGTATCACGATAAGGAAAAACCGTTACATTTCAAATGGTCAAGCAAAACATTTATTGTCTCAACAACTACGTTTATTGTCACCATGAACGCATTGATTGTGGTTATTAAACGCGTAGTAGATTGATTAATGCATTCGTTGTCACAACAATCAGTTTACATCTATACAATAATCATATATTACTCTATATTAAGAACATTTGTACGTTGTTTTAATGAAATCTGTACGTTGTCACGATAAACCAAGGTAATTGCTTGTCCTCTACGAATCAAGAAAGTGAGTTGCTGCCAGAATTAACATTATTTATTAAATATACTGGATCATGAAGGTTAACATGATGAACAAATTAGAAGCCTTTGAGATGTGGTCGTATCGTAGAATGCTCAGAATATCTTGGGTTCAACGCATTTCAAACAGAGAAGTCTTAAACAGAGTAGGTCAAGGCGAAGGTAACTTAATGAAGATGATAAAAAAGAGAAAACTTGAATATCTGGGGCATATAATGAGAGGTAGCAGATACAGGATGCTGCAGTTAATACTCAATGGAAAGATCGACGGAAAAAGAGGAATCGGTCGAAAGAAATATTCATGGCTCCGAAACCTTCGTCAATGGACTGGCTTACCAGCAGATCAATTGTTACATGCCGCACAAGATCGAGAACGATATCGGCAAATTGTTATGGAAGCTACCTACGCCTAAAAATTTGGGCACGGTACTTCAAGAAGAAGAAGATTAAATATACGAAACTAAGTTATTGGTTGAATAAATTGAGTGTTATTGATTAATGTACTCTAGTTATTTTCACAATTATTATTCAATCATTATGACAATAACCAAATATATTCGTCAATGTCTAAAAGGTCAATGTCTAAAAGTTCGTTGAAACAAAAAATTAAATTGTTGTTACAACGAAATACTATTCAATAATAACTGTTAATCAATATTACGAACTAAATTTTTTTGAGTGTAGAAATTTTGGAAACAAGAAATTAATATAGCCATGAATGTTAAATGAAAATGAAATATTTAGGAGTCTCGATTAATGAAGATTATTAAATCCGAAATCAGAAATTCGATCAAGAATTGAGCAATCATGAGCAGTCTTTTCGAAAATGAAGAAATTTCTAAGCAACCAAAAACTCAATCTGCAAATCCGGAATCGGATGGTAAAATGTTATATCCACTCTATTCTTCTTTATGGCGCCGAAGATTGGACTGTTGATGTTCACTTAATGAGAAAACTGGAAGCTTTTGAGATGTGTCTTTTTAGGAGAATTTTGAAAATACCATAGACCAATCATAATACGTTCTAAATGGTGTTTGACAGAATGGGAAGAGACAGAGAACTTTTGACGTACTAAATGATGTTGGACCGAATGGGAAAAACAGAGAACTTTTGACCACCATTAAAAGGAGAAGGACAGCATATTTGAGGCACATATTTAGAAATGATGAGTACGAGTTGTTTCAGCTGATTATAAAGGGTACAATCGAAAGAAAAAGGTTTCCTGGTAGACGACAAATATTCTGGCTGAAGAACATTCGCGACTAGATTGGAAGTCAGCAACTAGATCCCAAGAAGGAGATGAAGATAGCCATAAAGAGATAGAGGTAGTCTTACGATAAACGGTTCTGTGGTGTTGTGAAATAATCGCTATATTGAGTCCCGAATATTTACCTGTGCGTCATCATTTAAAGCATACGAAATAAGTCGATGATAAGTCGGAAATTGAAATTTACTAAACGGAACAGCAAGTCACTAAATTTACTAAACGCAACAGCAAGTCACTTACTGTCACTTGCTGTTGCGTCTAGTAAATTTCAATTTCCGACTTATCATCGACTTATTTCGTGTGCTTTAAATGATGACGCATAGGTAAAGATTCGCGGACTCAACTGTATATACATAAGGAATTAACAACTTAGACACATACAACAAGATACATAAGTATGACAAATTTTACACTGACTACTGTAATGTGATACAATGCAGTCATCTACAACTGGTACATTAAATTTAAAAGAGCTTTTGACGACAAAAAATGTCTCGACCTTTTTGTTTAGAGAGCGTCACATTAAAAATAACTTTCTCGTTGTTTGATGCATTTCATACGAGCAACATTGACAACATCGAAGCAGCAGCAATCGACAATAACTGGATCGGTAATGTTTATTAGATGAGCCCATAATTCCACCGGAGGTCTAAACACTTAACCACCCTTGTAGATACTCTATTATTACTGAACCATACGGTAAATTACAAAACAGCTAAGTACGAACTACCCGTAAAAAATAGTGAACATAAATTTTCCAAGAAAATTGAATTATTGATTAGAATGGTATGTGTTTACAAAGCTCTGGTTTCTCTCTCCTGTAACGTGTAATTTGCGTTGTTGCTTTCGAGTTTCGATACATATTTTATTCAGAAGTTAACAGTTCACATTGTTGACTTCGACAAGGTATAGATTTGGTGTTCTGTTTCACAATCGTTCGTTGCGTTCGTTTAATTTTGCTCATAGGAAATTAATATTGGAAAATGGAAGGGACAAAACCTTTAATTTCTTGTTTTTTCTTCTACTGTCGTAAGCGTTATCGATTATAAGCCAACAACTTATTTATCATCTTTGACTGTGTCATTATTTTAAAGTGGGATGTGAGCTTAATTATACAACAGAGTTCGTTTTCATTTAGCAAATGGCACAAATTAAGGAAAATGATATAAATTACACACTGTACATGAAAATATTTTGCTTGGCGTTCATAATACAAGGGTCTCCTCTTAGTTGTTCATAATATAGTATTTGTTTAAAACAAATATTAGCTAAAGCCTGGGAGCACGAATTCTTCGTAGATTTTCGACAAGCCTACGATAACATAAATAGAGATTAAATATATTTATCAAAAATAAATAATCATTTTAAATTTCGTTGCAACACGAAACTACAGCCTCATCATTATTCCAGGTCAATCAGAGAGTGCAGCAAGCACCTCTACCGGTTTCGAAACTTATTAGTCTCTCATCAGGAGGCACATATGCTGCTCTCTCTGACCCAACTAGGACAAACCCCGGCGTGTAGTCACGGATTGCAATGAACGAAATGGCAGGGATGCCCATGCGGCAACTGCTAGCAAAAAAACTAAGTTTTCAATCTAATAGCACATAAAGCAACATCCAAAAATGTTATTCTACATCCTACTAGACTGAAAACAATGGGAACTTTCTCTGGTAACCCTCCGAGACTTCTACAATTTGCAAGCCATAACGGATGCTGAGACTAAGGAGATGGGACGCGCTGAGCAGATGGAACGTGAATTATAAATTGTAAAATTCCCTTATCTTCCTTAGTCTCAGCATCCGTTATGGCTTGCATATTGTAGAAGCCTCGGAGGTGTTACCAGAGAAGGTTCCCATTGTTTTCAGTCTGGTAGGATGTAGAATGACATTTTTGGATGTTGTTTTATGTGCTATTAGAATGAAATATTTTTTTTAATATAAGTACATAAGTGAGCTAAATATTGCCATGCTAAGACTTATTATTTTTTATTAAATACAAATTGATTTGAAATAACCTGTAAATTTATTAAACAAGTAACAAACATGTTTATAATCTAATTTCTAAACAATCATCAAAAAACAATCAAAAAATTATATATTCTTGACTATTTTTGAGAACAATTGGGGCTTATGAATTTATCCTTATCATCTTTAGTAAGACCCACACACTCTTCATGCACGTATTGGCCACATGCAAGACATAATCTCATATCAGCCTGGCGGTCTTCATTACATACATGACAGAACCATGATTCACTACTTTTTAAATTCTTGTTTATTTTCTTTTCTTTATTTTCTTTGTTCAGATTGTCTTATTCTTTTTGATGTTTGTTTATTTTCTTTTCTTCCTGTTCTTTGTTTTTGTCTTTTGATTTTTCTTGTTGTTTGGAAGGTTCTTTGTCTTTGTTACTTTTACCTTTGGGTGGTTTTTCTATCGCTGTGGAAAATAAATCTTTCGTAACTTCTTGAGCTTTGCTATTAATTGCTGGTTTTCGCTTTGTAGCAGTTATTTTGATTAGGGGAGAAATTAGTAAGCCCATACCTTTAAAAGAAGTGTCTGGTTCTGGAACTTTTTAGAGAGTGCATGGTACCATATTTTCATCTTCGCTGTTTATATCATCAGATGTGCTATCATGAACACTGAAATCTGATTCAAAATGAGACGACTCGCTATATAAACGAAGACGTTTTGTTGGTTTTTTTTATTACTTATTCCACTTGTGCAGGGACCGTTTTCATTAACTGTAGAAGTTGATGGCTTATTTACGTTGTTATCGTCGACGTCTAGTGGCTCTAACACATTTTCTTCGATATGCGTTATAAGACTGGGTGCAAATGCTGATTCAGGTATGATGTCTGGGTTAAAAGGAAATATTCCATTTGCTTTGAACTCAGAGATGATGTTAGCTGGTGTCATCGCTTTTAACCAAACTTTACTAAATATTTCACCAAATCGCATTTTGGTTAAATTTTTTCCAGGTTGAGTTATCAAAAAATGTAAAACCTCCTGATCCCAAAAAGACTCATAACATGAAATAAACTCCTCATTTGTCATGCTCCCTTTCTGTGTCATCATTACAGTTGATCCTGGTGGTAGATGATCATTCCATTCAGGCTTCAATCTCTTCCCTTTGAAAAGAATGAACGGTGGGATGGCCTGCCTCAGGGAATTTCCACAACCCACAATACTAACATTTTCACCGTGTTCAGGCGCTGTAAAGTGGATACGTTTAGCACCTTTCTTGGCCAATACGGTTTGCTGTTTATGGATCGTTAGACGGCAACCTTTCTCGTCCATATTGTAAACGTTTCCAAGTTTATCAAACAATTCCAATTTAATGAATACTTCCTCCAATTTCTTAAAATAATCCTTACAATAAATGGATTCATTTGCTGAGCCTTCCTTCTAGCCACATAGGGATGTCTGGCAATGAATAATTTCAGCCATTTCCTTCCTGCTGATTTAAGTGTATCAGAAAAAGGATTAGGAATGTTCATTATCATCGCATAAGAAAATACACTTCTTCTTACTATTTTACTGGTTATTGGCATGCCAACCTCTGCTAGTTTATGAATTCTGCGAACTAGATCTCTTTCTTGTTGAAAACTTAATACACTTTTCCTTCCAAGTCGTTTACACGTTGTTCGAGGTATTTCATATCGTAAGGAAGCTTGGCTTATACTGCTTCCAGCTCTTATTGCGTCTAACGCTGCAACGAGATTCGTCTCAGACCACATGGCTCTCTTTCTATTCAGCATTCTGTTGAAAAGAAAGTTTTTATTAATAAAAAGTAAATTTTCATGTTAGGTTCCAAATATTGTCATGGCAATATTAGGAACTATCTCATGTGGCAATATTAGGATCATTAATTACTACTGCGGAACAAAAATGGCGATTTATGTTTTATTCTCTTTTATATTAATTAAACATAATATGGATTAATAAAGTACTTGAATGTACCTGATAACGTTCGCACCCTTCTATAATCGGTATTAGCAAGCTTATAACGATCATTACAGTTTTCCCACGTTTTTATAAACAAATCGTACGAATTACACGCTGCTTTGCCGTGAACACCAATACTGACTGGTTCCACCGTTCCACCTATAACGTGTTTAGAGTGGTTGTTTTAATTCGATATTTGAGTTTACATGGCCATCTGTGACTCAAGGGACAAATTAATAAATTTATGGGGAGTGGCAATATTAGGAGCATTACAATATTTGGCGCACTTACCTTATTTTGAATTATGAAAGAATTTGGTATACCAAGGAAATTGGTAAAGTTAGTTCAAACCATGACTCACACATAAGCTCAAGTACGAGGTCCAAGTCAATTGACAGATCTCTTCCAGATAACTAAAGGGCTAAAACAGGGAGATTATAAGAAAAATGTCCGTAAATCCAAAAAATTACTGTTTAATAAGTCTAAGCATATTGTAACGTACGCAGAATATAACTAGGATCGAAATATCACGTAAGGCTTTTATGACCTGGAAACCAGTTTTATGGGTAGATAGAGTCACGAATATAGAAGTGTTAAGGAGAATAGGCAGAGAGAGGGAAATGGAAAATACAATAAACAAAAAGAAATTGCAATATTTTAAAAAATAGAGGGTAGGGGAAGCGTAGGAAGAAGACGAGTTTCCTGGTTGAAAAACTTGAGAGAATGGTTTGGTTGTAGCTCACTGCAATTGTTCAGAGCAGCTGCTTTGAAGGTCAGAATAGGCATGATGATTGCCAATCTTCGTTAAGGAGATGGCAGCTAAAGAAGAAGGGATTGCGCTGTCCAGCTATGGAGTATCGTTTAAATACAAAGAGTAAATAGATTAGCAGGATGCCTTAATACCATGACATGACGTAACCGACCTATTAGGTACATGTGAGATAACATCAAGAATCTATAAGGTCAGCATAAGAGCAATAATTATGTACGCATCAGAAACAATTCCCGATACAGCCAAACCATAGAGACTGCTTGAAAAAGCAGGAATGAGAATACTAAGAAGAATCACAGGAAACACTCTGAGACATCGAATGTGACGAGGTTAGAACCAAATGTAATGTGAAGGGTATAGCTAAGTGAACACTAAATAGAAAAAAAGAATGGAACTGTGACATCGGTAGAAGGTCGGATATGAAAGTCGTTAAAATTGAAAATATGATGGGATAAATCACCAAGTTGTAGAAGAAGTAATATATCTTAAAAATACTAGATTCTTTGTAAAAGGTATATTTAAAACTCCCTAAATAAGGGTTACATTACATCACAGAACGTTTTTGTATTAAAAAATCCATCATCAGTGTTAATAAAAGCCCTAAAATAAGTATAACCCCATTAGTTAAGAGGGGGAGGGTATGATTTAAAATATATTTTTTTATTATTTCAAATAAGAGTGTATACTTTCCAGAATACTCTCTGAAAATTTGAAAATAATCGGAGTAAAATTACCAGAGATACAGCGTGTTGAATATCACTATCTTCGACTCGTTTTTCCGCGACTTCACGCCAGCAAGTTTGAGCGTAGTGAGAAACGTTAAACAACTGTTCGCTTTCTCTTTTGTAGATTACTCCTCGATTCAAAAAACATATTCCAATGTGCATCACTTTACGATTTGGCAGACAAATAAGAAGATGAAGATGCAGTTGTCAAAACTTTAAACTTATTTTTCTCAAAACTGCTTTTAAAAATGAAATTTTTACCAAAAATTTTATTTTTTTGATTTCTGAGTGATGCCAAAAATTCAAAAATCATTAAAAATAAAAAAACTCTATGCACTCACTATTGTATATCAAGAAATTTACTACCAACGTCTCTGTCACTCAATATATCACCAAGTACAGGGTAACCTATCTAAAACTCATCAAATCAGCTAAAAAAGCCTCCTATCAAAATCGTCTGGGAAGCTCTAAAAGTGTTGCAAAAGAAACTTGTTCACTAATAAACGATCTTCGAAATAGAACTCACGCAGTTCAAACATTTGCCCTTCCAGACCCTGAAAATCTAAACGAATACTTCATTAATGTGAGTAAAAATATAACTTATAATATTTTGCCGAAAAAAGATCCCATTTCCTATCTCCCTAATTCAGGAGTGTTCTCGAATTCATTCTTTCTAAGTCCAATCGATAAATTTGAACTGATCCAAACGATCCATAGTATCAAAAGCAAATCATCCTGTAGTACTGATGGACTATCCATAAAAATCTTCTCAAATCTCACAGAAAATGTGTTGGAAATCCTCGTCTCAATAATTAATGATTCCTTTGAATGAGACAAATTCCCAGAGTGCCTAAAGATAGCCATTTTTATTCCTCTTCATAAGGGTGGTGAAAAATCTAACGCTTGCAACTATAGACCTATTGCCTTACTACCGGCACTCTCCAAAATTATTGAGAGACTCATAAAAACCCGACTTATGTCCTTTCTCATTGATTACAACATCTTATAACAACTGATGCCATGTTTCCTGTGCTTCATGAGATTTACCAAGCACTAAACAATAATCTTTATACGATAAAAATAAATTTTTTATTTTATTTTTAATAATCTTTATACTGCCACTGTTTTCTGTGACTATGTCAAAGCTTTTGATTGTGTAAATCACGACATTTTGATTAAAAAACTAAATTTCTATGGAACTCGAGGTATTTCTTCGAATTGGTTCAAATCTTACTTGAATAATAGAAAACAACTAGTTAGAGCAAATGATACTGACTCTAGTCTCAAAAACATTGTATGTGGAGTACCACAAGGTTCAGTATTGGGTCCTCCACTGTTCCTTATCTTTACAAATGGCATCACTAATTTAAAAATTGATGGAAAATTTTTTCTTTTTGCTGATGATACCAGTATCACTTGTAGCAACTCAACTGTTGCATCTCTTCATGCAACTATAACTTCTGATTTGCTTAAGATAAAAACCTGGTCTGACTCTAATTTACTCTTTTTTAACGTGGATAAGACAGTAGCATTATCCTATAAAAGTGCTCTTCAACCCCTGCTTGTTAATAACAGCCAGATCTCTACCGTTGATTCTGTAAAATTTCTTGGTATTTTTTTAGACAGCAACCTCAAATGGTCCCTTCATATCGATTTGTTAAGTAAGATATTCGCCTCAGCCTGCTATGCTATAAGATCTGTTTCGAAAGAACTCAATTTAGCATCTTCTAAACTAACATATTTTTCCTTGTTCAAGTCTTATCTTCGATATGGTCTTCCTTTTTGGGGTTCTAGTACAGCAACCCAATTAGATGTTATTTTTAAATTACAAAAAAGAGCAATAAGGTATCTGTTTGGCCTCAGAAGAACAACACATTGCAAAAGTTACTTCAAAGATCACGGAATTTTAACCCTTCCATCTTTATATATTTTAGAAACTGTTTGCATAATTCGTAAACACATGCATGGCTTTCCAGCAAGGCCTCATGACTACTCCACCAGAAATTCAACTTTTGATGTCTATTTACCAATCCCGAGTTATTAAAGAAATCTATATTATATTCCGCAAAAAAACTATACAACCATCTTCCTTTACAACTCAAATCTGCAACATATTTCCCCAAGTTCCGTAAAATGACAAAAGCTCATCTATCTAAAAGACCATATTATTCAGTAGAAGAGTTTCTTAATGACTAACTAAGAAATTGTAGTAATGTACAAGTAACCAAACTTATCTATATTTGGGTGTCACATGCAGCAGCTTAAACTTATTAGTTCCTATGTCTATAGTTTACTTTGTTTTATGCTCACTTTTTAGTTGTTGCAATATATCGATTTTAAAATTATAAAATCATTTTTTTGGTAAAATTGTGGCTTATTTCCCATTAAAAATAGTTGATTATAAAAATGCCACAAGGAAATAGCTTCAGAACAACATATCGATTTTGTTTTTTTTCTTTACTTTATTAACTTATATTTTGTATTTTTGTATTTTTTTTATATTGACGATTTATCAAATTTCAGAAAATTGTTATTGTTATTGTTATTATTTATTTATTTTTTCTGACTTTATATTAAGGTTTGTCCATAAATTTTGTATAATTTTCAGTGACAATAAAGCATATTTCTATTCTATTCTATTCTACTCTATTCTATTCTATTCTATTCTATTTTATTCTATTCTATTCTATTCTATTCTATTCTATTCTATTCTATTCTATTCTATTCTATTCTATTCTATTCTATTCTATTCTATTCTATTCTATTCTATTCTATTCTATTCTATTCTATTCTATTCTATTCTATTCTATTCTATTCTATTCTATTCTATTCTATTCTATTCTATTCTACTCTATTCTATTCTATTCTATTCTATTCTATTCTATTCTATTCTATTCTATTCTATTCTATTCTATTCTATTCTATTCTATTCTATTCTATTCTATTCTATTCTATTCTATTCTATTCTATTTTATTCTATTCTATTCTATTCTATTCTATTCTATTCTATTCTATTCTATTCTATTCTATTCTATTCTATTCTATTCTATTCTATTCTATTCTATTCTATTCTATTCTATTCTATTCTATTCTATTCTATTCTATTCTATTCTATTCTAGTCTATTCTATTCTATTATATTCTATTCTATTCTATTCTATTCTATTCTATTCTATTCTATTCTACTCTATTGTAAGTATGACCTCTTGCATTTTTTAACCTTAGTCACCATTTTAAATCACTTTTTCTCAACTAATTAGGTTATATTTATTTTACGGCTTTTATTAACACTGATGATGAATTTTTTAATCAGAAAACTTTCTGTGATGTAATGTAACCCTTATTTAGGGAATTTTAAATATACCTTTTACAAAGAATCTAGTATTTTTGTGACTTATGGTGCACTCACAGCCAGCTACAGGAATTTTATTTTCCTCGTGGATTTTTTATTATATCTTATTTTACTTTCAAATATGTACTCATTTTTTATTATTCTGCAAATTAATATTATTAGTAGGTAATTTCGATCAATCTATTTTACAATTCGAACTATTTAGTCGAGAGCTGAAACGACTATTTTGTAAAAAGTACCTATATTTTGTAAAAGTGTATTAGAAACAACTAATACCCGTAATACGAGAAAGTTAAATCCAAAGTAGACCACGATATCCCGATAAATCATTAATTTCAAACTTTTCCACAAAACTTTTTTGTTTATTCGTTATCTGTAGTTTCAGAAATAGAAACACAAATTACACGCAAGTCGTCTTCTTTCACACACAAAAAAACCGTGTAACGAAAAGTGTTGTTTCAGACAGTTTTTAAAGTAATTTAGAGACAGAAGTAAAAAATAAGTGGGCGAACAAAATTATAGTATTTACGCGGATGATTGTTCTAAAGCTAGGTTGATGATATAATTGGTTAAGTTTGGGATTGTAAATAATACGGTCTGTGATGAATATCTACTGAATTATGTATATAATATCCAAAATAAAAAATATGTTAAATTTACCAGGTGTATTCTTTGTATTTCTGTTTACTCTTTTACGATTAGATATATGCTAAATGTATTAGACTTACATTGTATTTGCGAATATCTGTAATGTCGTTTTGATCATTTGGTTTCTTCTATTAAAAAGTTCTTGTATAGTTTTTTTATGCCTGTCTTACCTCTCTACCTCAATTTCAAGTTTTATTCTTATACGTTATCACATCTTCTGAAATTCTTGCTTTCAATGGTTTCCCTTCTACATTTCTTGCTGCTATTGCCTCATCAATATAAAGCTTGAATCATATATAAACCTTGTACTTTCTATCACACCATACACCACCCGCTTCCTTTCACTTCATCCAACCCACCCTAATTCAACTGCATATAATATCTCCATTTAATTCCCCATTATTTGTAATACCCATGTAAACCAGGGCGCATCTGTAAAAATATTAGTACATTTGGATGTTGAGAGGTGACTCATATTTTTTTTGTAGAAATTGCTTGAAAATAACTCATATAATAACAGTTGAGTTATAGTCACACTTAAAAAGGTCCGGAACATTCTTTAAATAATCAAAATGTCAAAAAATGAAGGAAAAATTCGATCTTTTTCTTGGTTTTTTGATTATAACTGTAAAAGTATTTATTTCCCAGAAATTTGTAATGACATAAAAGTTGCGTAATTAAATTTTATACAATATAGGATCAGTTAAGAATATTAAAAATTGTCACCCTTGTTGCAAAATAGCAATAATTGCGAAAAAACCATAGAAAAACAAGTATTCGCATTTTAGGTTTTTCAACCATTTATGCTACACTTAGGACCTTAATATTTCACCCAGAAAAACTTTATAAAACAATAAAACAATACTGTAAATTTAATTAAGATCGATTTAATAGATTTTGCAACATAAATTTTGCAATCCAGCTTTCGCAAAAAAAATTCATTTTTTCAAAATGTTGCAGGACTGAAAATAAAGCAGACATCAAGTTGAATTTTCTTTTACGTATACAAGAATACTGTAACCTTCATTTTCAATTTGCAAAATTAAAATCGGTTAACTACCACGACGCCAGGAATTATTTTAAATAAACATTAATTTTTGGTGCTACGCGCAGGTCAGAGGATACGTTTGCACTGATTGGGCATTTCAATGACCTTTGATAATGATTGATAAATTTTAATTTTTAGTACATTTCGATATAAATAAATAAATTTGTTTATTGCAAAATAAAAACACATACTTTGTTCTTTGAAATAACACTTTTTTAGCAAAAACTTTCTTTGTTCATATATTTTAACTTAGAGAATGAAAGTTTATTATTTTTAAAGTAATGCAATTGTTTAAACAATATTTCACAATCAATAATCAAATTAGTTTGATATTTGTGGAATTAAAATATTAAAATACAACAAAATATAGAGTAAGAAAATAATATATTAAATAAAGATTGGAATAAATTTTGGTGGAAATCAACTTGTGTGAATCAAATTCCGCTGTCCTGCGCGTAGCACCAAAAATTAATGTTATTTAAAATAAATTCTGACGCCGTTGTGGTTAACCGATTTTAATTTTCCAAATTGCAAATGAAAGGTACGGTATTCTTCTATATGTAAAAAAAAATCAACTTGCTATCTGCTTTATTTTCAGTCCTGCAACATTTTGAAAAAGTGAATTTTTATTGCCAAAACTGGATTGCAAAATTTATTTTGCAAAATCTATTGAACCGACCTAAACGAAATTTACAGTAATGTTTAACTATATCATAAAGTTTTTCTGAGTAAAATATAAAGGTCCTAAGTGTAGAATAAATCGTTGAAAAACGTAAAATGGTAAAATGCGAATACTTGTTTTTTATGGTTTTTTTCGAAATTATTGCTACTTTGCAACAAGGGTGACAATTTTTAAAATTTTTAACCAATCTTATATTATAGCAAATTGAATTACGCAACTTTTATGTTAGTACGACTTTTCTCGGAAGTAAACACTTTTAAAGTTATAATAAAAAAACGAAGATAAAACTTGTTTCCGTAATTTTGACATTTTGATTATTTAAACAATGTTCCGGACCTTTTTAAGTGGGAGGATAACTTAATTATTATTGTATGAGTTATTTCCAAGCAATTTATGCAAAAAATATGAGTCACCTCTCAACGTCTATCTCAAAACAGATGCGCCTGGACTAATGGTAAGTACTTAAAACTATTACTTTTCACAATCATTTCCCCATTTAAGCGTAATTGTTTTATAAAGAAAACTGCATCTGTTGTTGATCTGCTCTGTATAAAGCCAAACTGGTTATCGGCAATTTCGGGCTCTTCACATATCCGTCTATCAATTACTCTCTCCCATATTTTTATGGTGTGACTAAGTGGTTTAATGCAAGCAAGGGACAGAACAGAATGGCGTAGAAAGCTTGAGAAGGTCGATGCCCTCTAAGGGCTGTAGCACCAAGATGTTGATGATGATGATGACTAAGTAGTTTTATGGACCTGTAGTTTGTACATTGCTGTTTATCTCCCTTGTTGTTGTAAACATATACTAATATATTTCTTCTCCATTCGTCTTACATTTGTACTACTCCCAGAATTGTACCTGTCTCTTCTAAAGCTCTCCGCACTTCCCCAGGGATATCATCTGGTCCAACTGCTTTTATGCTGTTTTCGTGCTGGAAGATAAAGAAGATGAAGGAATATGATGATGGAAGATGACGATTCACCATAAACAAAATTACTGAGAAATCACTAGAGTATAATAGACCAGCATTTCTGTGTCTGTTTGAGTTGAAGCAAGCATTTGACAGAGTAAGACTCAAAGATGTAATCCACCTTCTGTATAATAGAGAGGTCCCTATATATATCATAAAAACTTCTGAAAATATCAACCAAAACAATAAAATGGAAGTCAGAATAGATGGGCAACTTACAGAACCTACAGAGAACCTATAAAAAAGCAGTGGAATAAGACAGGGCGACTCATTGAGCACTATGCTCTTTAATTTAATCATGGATGAAATCATAAAAAATGTCAACAAACGAAGAAGATACACAAGGGTAAACAAAGAATTAAAAATACTCTGTTACGAATACGACGCAATAGTGATAGCCTATTATGATGATAGTAGGCAAAGACAGACAGTATTGATATAATTGTAAAATAATGTAATATGTTAATATCGTCTAAGAAAACTGAAACAATAGAACCTAATCAGTACAGAATCAATTAGATGTAAAATAGAAATGGATGGCATCAGTATTCAACAAGTAATGGAAATAAAATACTTTGGTAATACATTGTCCAGCTATGGAGACATGGACAGAGAAGTGAGAGATCAAGTATAAAAAGCAAATAGACGCAGGATGCAGGATGCCTTAATAACACAATATGGCGAAACCGACATATTATTAGCACTGAGATGAAGAATTTATAAAGGCAGTGTAAGACCCATAATGATACAGATACAAGACCGGTACAGCAACAACACAAAAACTACTGGAAACGACTAAATAAAAACAAGAATGGAATAATCACATAATCAAAATGGGAAGGCCCGTGTGGTCAAAAAAGCAAGAGATAAAACCAATCGGACAACCTTGGGAGTGAGAACCTTCCGTATAGCTATCAATCCGCCAATGAAGAAGAATTGCTTATAAAGAGGAAGAAAAAGAAGATATGGAAGAAATATAACTGCAAAAAGATGGTCCAGGGTTACGGTGAGGTGGTTAATTCGACAACTAGTATTACGCCAGTCAATGGGAGCAAGAATAGGATATTACCTCCGAATTCTATCCTACTGCATGGATTTTAATGAAATATTGGGACAAGCCTCTACTTATCTCCTAATTCAAAGTCTACCCTATGCAAATGTGCGCTTTTATCTTGGGGGTGGTTCCCACCCCTTCTCGGGAGTGGAAAATTTGCTGGTTAAAATAACCATGGAAGTGGCTAGAGAACCTAATTCTAAGCAAAAACTGTTCCATAATTTTTTTTTGAAAACTCAATACTTTTTGAATTATTCGCAGTTGAAAATTGGCCATTTTCATTGAAACGTAACACCTTTTCGAACGGTTTTTTGCGAATACCTTAAAAAATATACATCTAACTAAAAAAACTATATAAATTAATTTTGTAGCTTATAAAAAAACAAAGAGATTTGCTCCTTCATAAATCTTAGAGGTATAATACAAAAAGAGATATGGTAGGTGAAAATAGTTTGTTTTTTTGCTGCATGCTCAAATCGGTGTATTCAACTTGAAATAAGAGAAAAACGGTCGATTTTAGGTGTACAATGCTACCAATACCTTTTGAAGTGCTTGAAAAGACGTTTAGTGAGCAATATTAAATGTCGATTGCATTCAAACTAAGTCAGATATGCTAAAAAAAATTGATGACTAATGTATTTTAAGAAAAAATGAGAAGTACAGTAGAACGTCAATAATCCGGATTAATTGGGACCAGACCCCATCCGGATTATCAAATTATCCGAATTAACGAAATTACCTCAAAAAAGGCCAGTATACACATTAAAGTACAACAAACGTTTTAAAGTTTTATGTTTTCTCTTGTACAGTAAAATGTCTAGAGGTGAAATTAATCAAAACATTTTTTTATGTTTAAACACTGTATTGTAATTAATTTATAATAGCAGCATGTGTACAGTAAAAACATCAGACACTATTTGGGCTTTTAAAAAAATGTGTAAAATATTTTTGAACTGCGGTAGAGGTTCGTTTTTCGCAACGAAGTTCTTAATTTATTTAAAAGAATCAGATATTTTTGCTAAATACAAATCCGGATTATTGACGGCCCGGATTTTTGACGTCCGGATTATCGACGTTCTACTGTATATTAAACGCCTCATCCACCATAATTTAAATGCATCGTTTTTCTTCTACAATACCTTTTATTATAGTGTTATTTCTATGTTCAAAAAGTTGGACGGGTTTAAAATGAATGGTTTTTGTAAAAAAAAATAATATCAAATTATAAAGCGCGTTTTTAAATTTTTTTAAAAATCTTCTTTTTCTCCATGTAACTTGAAAATAATGAATGATACAGTAATGAAAAACCAAAACAAAATTTTTGCCTAAGAAAAGCCAACATTTTTGTTAGGTATCCTTTTTCGTATTTTTTTTTATTTTCGAGTTACATGGAGAAAAAGAAAAATTGTTAGAAAAATTTAAAAATGCGCTCTATAAGTTGATCTTATTTTTTTCAAAAAAATTGTAGAAGGAATACGATGCATTTAAATTCTGATAGATGAGGGGTTAAATATACTTCTCATTTTTTCTTAAAATACATTAGTCATCAATTTTTTTTGCAGCATATCTCGCTTAGTTTGAACGTAATCAACATTTAATATTGCTCATTTTAAAGGTCTTTTCAAGTACTACAAAAGGGAGTGGTAGGTAGCATTATACATCTAAACTCGACCGTTTCTTTCTCTGTTATTTCAAGTTGAATACACCAATTTGAGCATGCACCAAAAAACAAACTCTCCTCACCTACCATATACCTCTTTGTGTATTACAACTAGAAGATTTAGGAAGGAACTAATCTCTTTGCTTTTTTATAAGCTATAAAAATATTTTATGTAGTTTTTTTCGTTAGATGCATAGTTTTTAAGGTATTCGCAAAAAACCGTCCGAAAAGGTGTCATTTTTCAATGAAAATGGCCAATTTTCAACCATGAATAACTCAAAAAGTATTTTCAAAAAAAAATTATGGAGCAGTTTTTGCTTATAATTAGGTTCTCTAATCACTTCCGCAGTTACTTTAACCAAAAAATGTTTCACCCCGAGAAGGGGTGGGAACCACCCCCAAGGTAAAAGCGCATATCAGTATAGGGTAGACTTTGTTTCTTGAGCTATTCCCTACTTACTGTGAAAATATCAAGTATATCGATGTAGTAGGATGGAATTCGGAGCCAAATACCCTCATTGATTGCCCTAATAGACATTGAAGGTAAATGAGGTAACAGCTCCCAATTTTTCGGATTGTATGGATCATAACTAGTATACCAGATTTTATGAGTGCTATTCAAGTATTCCATAAAAACCTTCCATTTTTCGCTAAATGACAATAAAAGTTAGCTATCATCAAAAAATGGATTCTGTACCACCTATAAAACTAAAGAATATCTATCTCGTATCTCTCTCTTATTTGATCATTTTTAGGCGTATAGACAAACCCTCAAAAGAAGTGAACCAATCAATGGAAAAACTATTCCTTTCAAACGAATCTGTCGTATACCGAGGTCGTATATTTTAATAACAAAACAAAAAAGGCTCGTGTCTCAACATAACCCCATGAGACAAGCACAAACACAAAAAGCCCCGACGAGTATACATATTTAAGAAGAAGAATATGACCACCAAGACGGTCATCCAGAGGGCCGTGTAACGTCCCCAGCTTCGGTAACGATTCAGTCAAGGTAGGCGCTGTTCACATACACAACTAGTGAAGTTTTATGATAATGGGAAAGAGCGACAGAGGGCGGGACGAACGGTTAAAACAAATGCCAGACGGCGCCACCGTAGCCTACTAAGATAAATGGTCTGATCGGGATCGCCGGACCTGCCGTATGGACGTTTTTTCACCATTGACGGCCTGTCCGCAAGGGGAAAAGGAGACCGAAAGTTTGATCTATAATAAATTCATAAAAAAACATAGGTACATAAATTTTAGGTGGATTTTAAGAAGTGACATTCAGCAATGCATTCGTCTTAATTTCAGCGTATAACTTATCTTTGACGAAATAATAAAACAAAAGTTATAAAATTTAAACATTAAAACGTGAAAATGGAAGAAACGTGAAACATTAAAACTGGAAGAGGAGTACACTAAGTGGGGCCTTACAATTAATATACAAAAAACCGAGTACTTAGTTGTAGGAGAAACACCAGAAAGCCTACAAATTGAAATGGGAACTTTTATTTTTTTATTTATTTATTTATTTATAGTACTATACAATTGACCTGGCCTCTTGTGACTAATCCAGGTCGTTTCCTGATGGGATTACAGTAGTTTATTACAATATTATTATTTTAAGAATTTTTTCTATTTGACTAATTAACAATAGCGCTAATCTACTACTAATTATGAAAACTACAAATTGTAAACAATTCTAATAAACAAATAACAGCAACTAAACAAAAACTAATATACAATAACTAATAATAAGATAAATTATTACTTTTTTTTAACATATAATTTTTATAAAATTGCTCCCATTTATCATTGAAATGGGAACTATAAACCCAACCGAAACTGTCAAATACTTAGGAGTACAAATAACTTCAAAAGCAGGGAGTAACGACGAAATACATTTCAGGATTGGCCAAGCAAAATCAGCCACCAGACAGCTACACGGACTATTGTGGAATAATAAAATAACAAAAGAAAATAAAAGAAGAATTTATAAAACAATAATAGAAAGTATTGGGTTGTACGGCGCCGAATTCTGAAAAATAAACCAAAGAAATAAATCAAAAATTAAGGCAATAGAAATGAACTAATGGAGACGATGTTGCCGGCTCACTAGACTTGATAGGGTGAGAAACGAAGATATTAGGAGAGAAATGGAAATTTATATAGATATAATAGACACAATCGAAGCCAAAAGACTCGACTGGTATGGACACCTTCAGAGAATGCCTGAAAATAGATGGCAAAAAAAAATAGAAAAATGGACTCCACTCACTAGAAGAAAACGAGATAGACCAAGAGGATCCTGGAGAGAAGATGTCGAAGATGCAATGACCGCCAGACACCTAAAAACTGAAGATTGCTTCGAGAGAAAACTCTGCAAATTAGGATGCGAGAAGCGGCGACAGCTGTAGAAGACTCGCTTATTATAAACGTGAAAATTTTGCTTCCTCTTCTTATATTAAGCTTTAGGTTTTTTTTTGTTCTATCTTATAGCCCTAGTAATATTTGTGACGTTGACAGCTAGCTATCCTAAAGAATCTTGCTGGTGGTCTAGTGACTGTTGGTCTTAATCACTATTTGGGCTTCTTCTTCTTCTTCTTAAGGTGCCTTCTCCACTACTGAAGGTTGATTATAACTACAGCAAATTGTTCTTCATCTTGGACGGTTCTTAGTATCGAATGTGTGTCCATGCCTGTCCAGTCTCTTACGTTCTTCAGCCAGGAGCATTTTCTTATTCCTGGACCTCTTTTTCCTTCCACTTTCCCTTCCATTATGAGTAGTAAAAAGTTGTATCTTTCTCCTCTGTAAATATGCCTCAGATAACGAATTTTTTGTTTTTTTACAATATTTAGGAGTTCTCTCTCAGTCCCCATTCTTTTCAGCACCTCGTTCTTGGTCACGTGCTCTGTCGAAGAGATCTTCAGGATCCTTCGAAAAACACACATCTCCAAGGCTTCTATACGCCTAATATATGTAATTCGGAGAGTCCATGTTTCCACTTCGTACAGCAATATGGAATAAATGAATGTTTTTACAAATTGGTATCGGTTATCCAACGATGAGGTAGAGTTTATTAGGAATTTTTTTGAACTTGTGGAAATCTTTGAATTTTGTGGAACTTGTCACCACTAAAGATCACTTTCTCTCTCTCTTATATGTTGATGTTACCATATTGTTTGTCTCAACCGCGGTCTCGTGTGTATTCTTCGCTGTAGGTTATCTTCGTCATCTTACACCAGAATTGCATCGATCCGTCTGCATCACAAAGGATTTTGCTCTCTCCATCCATTGCTAGTTAACTTGTACTCGGAAGTTATTAGGCATGAGGTACTGGACAACGAAACTGCTAGCGTTGTAGTAAGTAGAAGCTAGGACAAATAATCTACGGACAAATAATCCCGGACAAAAAATCCCCACAAATTATGCTTGGACAAAAAATCCCCGGACAAACAATCCCGGACAAAAAATCCCCACAAAAAATCCCGGACAAATAGTCCCCTCAAATTTTTTTGGACAAAATATACCCACAAAAAATCCCGGACAATAAATCCCTAAGAAATATTTGCTGCTGAATAGTTCTCTAAAAGTTTTTCCGACATTTTACCAAATTTCTAATTCCAATTCCCTGCAGAAAACTTCAAATTTTACATGACAAAGAGTGTGAGATTTTTCAACGCTGTGTCTAGGTACACGCTAACGTGTACGCAAATAGAAAAGTTAGGTACACGCGAATTAAACTTCATCAATCCAGTGACGTCATTATTTTTAGCGTGCGCAGTGACTTTATATTTTGGTACACGTTATTTTGATAATATGTTTAGTGTTTGTCGTTTGTTTGATAGAAAATACTTTTATTAAGGGAAGGGGAAGGGAAGCAAAACTATTCAGATGTTTCAAACTTAATTCTAATAAAACAATACCTATGTATATAAAAGTATACCTATATTCATTTTAGCAAAATAAATATTAGTTAATATGATATATACAAAATACTGTTAAAATAATTTTTATACGTAAGTTAATTATACCAGTTTATATTGGTATTAATTTTTGCTGTGGTGTTCATTTTTATTTATACAGGGAGTTGAAGAACTTGTTACGATTTTCATATAAAATTGGTTATAACTTTGTAAATATAATAAACCTTTATATTTTTGTGATATGGAAGTTAACAAGATTTCGAACATAAAATAAAATATAGGGTGTTCTATTTAAAAAACACAATTTGGTCTGCCACTATATTATCGAACGCCCGGTAAAGACCGCGTCCCACCATAAAATAATTTGATCAAACAGTTTGAGCAAACTCCAGAAGTACGTCAAAATGACGTCACAATTTCAGTTTTTTTGAAATTCTAAAAATCTGTGCTCTCACTATCAGTCTAGTTTGATCAAATTTTTTGTATTGAGTTGTCTAACTTGCTTGTACTTTATTTAAAATTAAAATTTTTCATTATTATCCACAATGAATACTCAGGATGTGACGTCACTAACTGTCACTTTCAGTTTGCTCAAACCAGTTTCATCAAATTATTTGATGGTGGGACGCGGCCTTAACATTCTAATTAATTTTAGTAATTTTGTAATATGAAGCTCAAAGTTTGCTAAAATTTTTGTTACTAACTTTTATTGCTATCTATTACTATAACGGATCTACTGAGATTTATCACAATAATCAATCGCCCCATATTTTATCTTATTACTTCTGCTACCCTTAATCACGAATTTTTGTCTTATATTTTTCATACTGTTTTAGAATATTGTTAAACTCATTAAAAGGACTAAATAATTGTCCACATTCCATAGTTAATAAAAAAAACACTAAACAAGTAAAAAATAAGGAAACTCTTTACAAATCAATATTAAAGTGTAAACATAACGCGATTAGACAAATTCTAACCACACTCTGACACTCATCGCGATACTTACTACCACAACCACAGTATAGGGCTTTTCATCGATTGTCATTTGTTTCGAGCTCCTGTCATGTGTCACATAATATTAATATATATACGTCATACGTCTTCGGTTTGTATCATGGTGGATACCAATAACGTATGACGTAGATATATTAATATTATGTGACACATGACAGAAGCTCGAAACAAATGACTGTGAATGAAAAGCCCTATACACGCGGCTCAAATTAGCGTGTACCAAAAAACCCAGTCATAGTACACGCTAAATAATGACGTCACTGACTTGATGACGTTTTAACGTGTACCTAACTTTTTATTTGCGTACACGTTAGCGTGTACCTAGACACAGCGTTTTTCGCAACATCGTGGAAGATATGGGGAATGAGCTAAGGCTCCGTTCTCATAACATGCGCTCAACTCGCATTTTGATAACGCGCGATTACAACTACATACATTTTACTTGACACCGTTCACACGCCAACGCGTGTTTTAATGACCTAAAACGAGCCTTAGCATGTGAATGGTCTCAAGTAAAATGTATTTAGTTGTAACTGGCCGTTATCAAAACGCGCGTTATCAAGCGCCTGTCAAGAGAACGGGGCCTTAGTTCATTTCTCATATCTTCCACGATTTTTGAAAAAAATCACACTCTTTTGTCATGTAAATTTTGAAGTTTTCAGCATGAAATTGGAATTCGAAATTTGGTAAAAGGGCCTAGCCGGGTAAGATGATGAAACGTGCCCCCAACTCGATTCGAATTCCATATAGGTCGCCGTTTAGCATATATAGTGAAACTCACTTTCTGAAATTTTTAGCCCCCTAGGTGGTCATGTGACCCACCTAGAGTCTAATTAGGGTTTTCATTTTTTATCTCAGCGGCATTGAGAACTAGCGAAAAACTTTAAATAAAAAAGTTGTAAGTTTTAAAAAGTTCTGTTCGAAATTTTTTTTAATTTTTGGCGGGAAATTTAAATTTTAGAACGATTTTAAAATTTTAAATGAGTATAAAAAATAACTAAGACATTCGTTTTCACGAAAAAAATATATAACGTGTATTTTTGCATAATATTTCACCCTGAATTTTTTCAAAATTTTAAAATTGGTGAAACGCACCTTTAAAAATAAAAACCGCATTTTTTCACTTTTTTTCGGTTTTTGATACAATTTTATACATGTTTTCCAAAAGAGGTAACACCGTCACTAGAATAGGTAAAAAACTCAAAAATAATTGGGGTTTGCCTAATAAAAATTTTTTTGTAACGCCATCCATTTTCAAGATACAGGGCGTTGAAGAAAACAAAATTTTACACATTTTTTACGATTTTGCCGAAACTACTGGCAACATTGTAATAAAACTTGGTCGGTTTTAAGAGGTAGTTATTGTGCATGTTTTGACCTACAATTATAGTACGCCACTGACATATTTCAAATTAACAATCGTTTTTGAATTCCTCGTTCAATGTGTGACAAAAAATCTTTCTTCCTATTTTTTCATACGACGCGTCATTTTTATTCAAAAAATAAAACATCTTAACCCTTACAAAGTATTCGAACTTCTAGTAGTTTCTACATCTACATACATAAACTCGTACGTCGTACATCCATTATAAAAACTAATTCGAATACTTTGGAAGCGTTAAGATATTTTATTTTTTGCAGCAAAACGGCGCGTCGAATGAAAAAATGGAAAGATAGTCTTTTTATCGAAAATTGAACGAGGAATTCAAAAATGATTGTTAATTTGAAATATGTCAGTGGCGTACTCTTTTTTTTTTCTGTAATCTTTTTTTCTTTGAAAAGTTTAGACCATTACCCCTATGCGCGCCAATGATGAATTTGTATGTCAAAACATGCACAATAACTACCTCTTAAAACCCGCCAAGTTTGATTACAATGTTGCCAGTAGTTTCGGCAAAATCGTAAAAAATTGTATATTGAAAATGGATGGCGGTACAAAAAATTTTTATTAAGCAAACCCCAATTATTTTTCAGATTTTTACCTATTCTAGTGACGGTGTTACCTTTTTTTAAAAATATGAATAAAATTGTATTAAAAAACAAAAAAAAACCGAAAACATGCGGTTTTTTATTTTTAAAGGTGCGTTTCACCAATTTTAAAAATTTGACAAAATTCCGGGTGAAATATTATGCAAAAATACACGTTATATATTTTTTTCGTAAAAACGAATGTCTTAGTTATTTTTTTATACTCACTTAAAATTTTAAAATCGTTCTAAAATTTAAATTTCCCGCTGAAAATTAAAAAAAAAATTTTCGGACAGAACTTTTTAAAGCTTACAACTTTTTTATTTAAAGTTTTTCGCTAGTTCTCGATGCCGCTGAGATAAAAAATCAAAACATAAAAACCCTAATTAGGCTCTAGGTGGGTCACATTACCACCTAGGGGGCTAAAAATTTCAGAAAGTGAGTTTCACTATATATGCTAAACGGCAACCTAAATAGAATTCGAATCGAGTTGGGGGCACTTTTCATCATCTTACCCGGCTAGGCCCTTTCAGGAAAACGTTTAGAGAACTATTCGGCAGCAAATATTTCTTGGAGATATTGCCTAATTTAAAACTTTAATAAATGAGAATAATAGCTTTGCAAAGGAAGTAACTACAGCCGGAAAAATGAAAGAATACCCATGAAAGATCACATCAATCACTTATTTTGTATTTGCTATATTTTTCTATAATAAACGTTTGTTATCTATAGAAAAAGACAGCATATGACTCCAAACATGATCAGAGACGCGTAGGTCTGCTGCTCTCTGCCCGAAGTGACAAATCTACGAAAGCTTATCCCCGCATTACAACTGACGTTTATGGAGTAGGTGACTAGCGTCATCTGGCAACTGAAAGGCAAAGTTTTCAACCTAATAGAAACATAAATTTTGACTCACAATAGAACACTGAAAACTTTTGTTTTCTATACTTCCACAAAATTTATTATTTACAACTATGTGACTACAGCTGTTTCGGCAGAGTGCCTTTCTCAAGTGATATAATTTACAATGTGTTTGCCTTTTTAAGTCTCTAACTGAAGAGGTTGAGGAGTGGGGAGCTGTTTGTCTCGAGTTGGTCATTCAGAATTATATCGGTATTTTTCAGTTTATTAATTTCCATACATTCTAAAAAAGATAGCTTAAGGCCTTTATTTTGGATATGCAGAATTTGAAACTCTTCATTGAAAGAATGAATATGATCTAGAAGGTAAAGTGCGTATGTAGAAGTGTCTGTTTTTCTATTGTTGAAAGCCCTTTTGTGTTCTGCTATCCGTTTGTCAAAAGTTCTGCCAGTTTGACCGATGTACGTTTTCGGACAGTCACCACAAGTTAGTTTGTACACACCACTCTGTAGTTGCTTTCTCTTTCGGCTTTTATTGTTCTCAATATATTTGCTTAAGTTGTTGTTAGTTCTGAAAGCTGGTATTATTCCTTTCTTTTTTATGTATCTGGCTATTTTTGTTGTTATCTTGCCAGTATATGTGAGAGAGCAGAAGGTACTGGGTTCTTTCTGTGGTGATGGATACACTAATTTCAGGGCTTTCTTATGGAGTTTTTGATTTAAAATTTTGTTAACTGTTTGTTCGTTATAGCCGTTGTTTACTGCTATTTGTTTAATGATGTTTAGTTCTATCTCGAAGTTATTTTTTGTCATGGGAATTTCTGTCAGTCTATGTATCATGCTATGGTAGGCTGCTAATTTGTGTTGTGTAGGATGGGATGATGAATTGTGTATAGTTGTGTCAGTATGGGTAGGTTTATGATATACGGAGAACTCATGTTTGTTGTGTAGTCTGGTAATCGTTACATCTAGAAAGTTTATGGAATTATTCTGTTCTGTTTCTATTGTAAACTCAATATTACTATGAAGTGAATTAATGTATGATAGAAATTGGTCAAGTTGTCTGTTAGTTCCTGTAAAGCATACTAGTATATCATCCACGTATCTCCACCAATATAAGAACTGTTTAAATACGGGATGTTTAGAAATTGTTGTTTTAAGTTGGTTCATAAATATATCTGATAGTAATGGGCTTAGAGGATTTCCCACAATAAGTCCTGCACTGTTGTTTATGTATATTTGATTATTGAATTCAAAATAGTCTTGATTTATGCAAATTTCAAGGAGGTGTAAAATTTCAGATGCAATGATCGGATTTATAGTATTATGGTTTAAAAGATTTTTTGTGGAAGTATAGAAAACAAAAGTTTTCAGTGTTTTATTGTGAGAATGAACTTCCATCAAGTAACGGTCGAATCCATCAATTATAAATTTTGACATTTTGAATTCCCTCTTGTCTTCTTCGCTTCAGCATCAATCTGGCTTGCAATTTTTAGAAGCCATGGAGGTGTTACCAGGAAAATGGACCAATAAATTTTCATTAGTTTTAATTAAAAATCTTTTAGTAATATTTTTAATATTTTTCAATATTATTAATGTTTCTATTAGGTTGAAAATTTTGCATTTCAGTTGCCAGATGTCGCTAGTCATCTACTCCATAAACGTCAGTTGCAATGCGGGGATAAGCTTTCGTAGATTTGTCACTTCGGGCCATAGGCGTAACCAGGGGGGGTTTTGGGGGTTTTAACCCACCCTTATTGGGATGTAATTTGAGCTCTATACGCTTAACACCATAGCCCTCAGAGACCATCCAGTAGTTGTAACCCCCCCCCTTTCAGGTAGTTGTAATCCCCCCTTAGGATCATCCTGGTTACGCCTATGCTTCGAGCAGAGAGCAGCAGACCTACGCCTCTCTGATGATGAGTGTCTACGCTCCCTGTTCTAAGTGGAAAATAAGACGGTTTTGCCTTCGCATTGCAACTGAATAAAAAATGGAATTTTTATTTTATTTTTATAAAAATTATTGTTTTTGATAGTACAAAATGTCACTGTCAGTGTCGAATTACCGACGCACTGTTGCCTCACTGTTGAAAGTTTGCAGAACTTTCGAAAAACAAAAATATTGATGACGCGCTACTGTTTTCTCTTAAGGGTGTCATATTTTTGCTCCAATAAAACGTTATCGATAGGTATCACATAATTGTTTTGAGTATATTGTTATACCCCTTAATAAAAGAGCCGTGATATATCCATGGGTACAGCCGTTTTTTCCGCGTGTTATTTATTGAAAAGTTCACAAAGCAACCGGCATTTTGTCTCTATATTCGGAGAATGCGTGTTATACATTCGATTTTCGTGTTTAATTAATTGAGAGGCGATTAGAGAGAGACGAGGATGTCGTATGCTTTGCTGGTCCTGCCTGCTGATGCTCTTCGGAGGTATTATATGGCTGTTTAGAATACCCAGATTACCATCACAACTAAATTATTTCATTTCTCACGATTTTTTTGATAGTTTTGCTTGCGCCAAGTAGACTAGGATCTTTTAATATGCTGTTTATTAGTTTTCGATTGAATTTATGATATGTACACAACAGGAAACTATTACTTATGCTTTATAAATACTGTACATAAACATGCAATATTATGGAGATGTTTTTTATGGTCTTCTTTAGATTATTGTTTATTTTTGTAGTGTATGTTTGACACATACCTAGGAGGTCAAATGGTTGGGGCTACGTGTGTCCTACGTCAGAGTCTACAGAGGGATAGAATGTGGAATGGATCATTACCTAACTAAAAATTGGAAAGAATCCTTTGTAAAAGTTATAAAATTTTATTAAAATTTTTTTAAAGGGCTACATCACAACAAAACCTTTTCGATTATATAAAAAATCATCATCAATGTTCGATAGACTGGATTCTAGCTGAGCCACCAAAGAAAAATATTCGGGTAAAAACCCTTTAAATATTACATGGATGCATTAAAAGTGCATACTTTAATAAAATGCCTTATGATGGTCACATGGCAACTAGGATAATGCCCTAAGGTAATGTATTGAATTTCCCAACACGTGGGATGCAAATTGAGTTGTTTACATTCCAATGACTTAATGGCAACTCACTTGAGTTTCACCCGCTTTTTACCTAGATACCCGAATAGAAGTTTTTGTATTTATATAAAAGAGGATTAAGTGTACCAAACAGTGTTTTAGACTTAATGAGGAGGGGCAAAGTGGACTACCTGCAGGAAGTTCTTGTACTGACAACATATTTTGCATAAAACAGCTTATTCAATCTATTTGTTTGTTGTTGCTGTTGTTTGATCATCATTATCATCATCAACAGCTATTCCATCCACCGTCCTATGTAAACCTCCCTTACGTGTGTCCATTAATTTCTGTTCATTGTTTTTTGCATCCATTAATAACCAGCCATTCGCGTGATGTCATCAGTCCCTCTTGTTTGAGGTCTCTCTCTACTTCTCTTACTTGCACTTTGTCGCCATTCATCAATTCGCTTTGTGCAACGGTTGTCTTCCATTCTTCCTATGCCTGTCCAGGATCCTTTCCAGTTCCATTTTAACATGGTAATCTTTTGCATTGCATCTGTTACTTTTGATCGTCTTCTTACTTTTTCATTGGATTGGCGATCGCTGAGCTTAATGTAATAAAAGAAAGAAAAAATGAAAGATGGCCTTCTTAAGACGGAAATAAACGGAAAATTTATTATAGAAGTCAAAGAGAAATTAAAAAAGTGGAAGGCGTACATAACAGATCCGTTTGAGGATAATAGACAAGAACCGGAAGAAATCGACAGCGAAACGGGACCAGAGATCATAATGAAGGAAATCGAACAAGCAATACGAAACGCAAAAAACGGAAAAACTGTAGGTCCAGACGAAATACCTGCGGAATTACTGAAATGTCTAGAGTCTAGACGATGAAACTCTACCTGTACTACTGGATCTGTTTAATGAAGTATATAAAACTGGAAAAATCCATCAGGAATGATTGGTGTCCACCTTTGTAACAATACCAAAAACAATAATATGCCAAAGATTGTCCAGACTATAGGACAATATCACTAATAAGCCATACCCTCAAAATATTTCTAAAGGTGATTCATGGAAGATTATACAGAAAGCTAGAAGATGATATGGATGATACCCAATTTGGGTTCCGCAAATTACTTGGAACAAGAGAGGCATTGTTTGCGTTTAATGTCCTCTCTCAAAGATGTTTAGATATATACCTGGATATTTATTACTGTTTCATCGACTTCGAAAAAGCGTTCGACAGAGTCCGGCATGAAAAACTAATAGACTTATTGAAAAATGGAGATATAGATAGACGAGACTTACGAATTATCATCAATATGTATTGGAATCAAAAGGCCAATATAAAGAGAGAAGAACAAGAGTCCGAGAATATTGATATAAAGAGAGGGGTAAGACAGGGTTGTGTTCTGTCGCCGCTACTGTTTAACGTGTGCAGTGAAGCCATATTTCAGGAAGCAATAGCGGAACTAAGTGATGGAATATCTATAAACGGAAGAATAGTAAATAACATAAAATTCGCTGATGAGACCGTTATAATGGCAGACACCATGGAATCGCTACAAGCATTGTTAAATAGAATTAACGATTATTGCATTCGATATGGACTCAAAATAAACAAGAAAAACACTAAATTTATGATTGTCTCAAAAACACAACATGGAAATGAAAGGTTAATACTAGAGCAAACCCAAATAGAAAAAGTAAAGACATACAAATATCTGGGAACCTGGGTTGATACCAAAAATAACCAAAGCAAAGAAATTAAAGTCCGAATTGAAACTGCAACGCAAGCATTTATAAAAATGAAGACACTGCTTACAAACAAAAACCTTCAGTTGCCTCTCAGATTGAGGGCTCTAAGATGCTACATATTTTCTATATTACTATACGGAATGGAAGCTTGGACATTGAAGAGACAACACATAAGAAAAATAGAAGCGTTCAAAATGTGGTGTTACAGAAGAATATTGAAAATTCAGTGGGATCAAACGATTACCAATGTTGAAGTGCTACGACGTTTAAATAAAGAGTTAGAAATTATGAACAGTATAAAAACAAGAAAACTGGAATATTTGGGTCACATTACCAGAGGAGAAAAATATGAGTTGCTGAGAGTTAATATGCAAGGAAGGATCCAAGGAAGAAGAAGCATAGGAAGAAGACGCATCTCCTGGCTGAGGAACCTTAGAGAATGGTTTAACTGTAGTTCATTACAACGGTTCAGAGCATCAGCCAACAAAGTGACCATAGTCATTATGATATCCAACCTCTGATAGGAGATGGAACTTTAAGAAGAAGAGCTTAATGTTGAGCATTCTCCGTTATTCTTGTTGTATATCCTGTTTCTCTTTTGTTCTGTATTCTTTTATTCTCTCATTGTTCGAGTGGATATTCAGTTCTTCTTTTATGTTGTAATTTTTCTATCTACAGAGGGTCTTCATATTAATTATTCATATATCTTGTTTCTTAGTACTTAAAAGGAAATTTTTTAATTATTGTTACTAATGAATAAACATATATTACTTGCAGTATTATCAATAAATTGCTAGACATTCTTCATTGTTTATTAGAGGAAAAAATAAACCGTTCTTCTTAACTGTCTGCAGCCTCCCCGATGCGCACTGATTATCCCTTTGTTATTATAAAGCCCCAAAAAATCGATAAACAAACAAAATAATTGACTCATCGGCTTCTAGTTGTTTCTACCTGATTCCTTCGCCTTTTTAAGATGATAAAAACTCAGCGGGGGCACGTCACAGTTCTACCTCTTGTTGATAGGCGCGGGGCCGCCCATGTACCCGCGAAATGATTTAATGTCCTTATTTTTGCTAAATTGCGTAATATTTTTTGAAGGATGAGGTTCTGGAGGTTCTTAATTTGTTCAAGGAATGTGCGGTTTAGGTGCCCATTAACATATTTCTTAGGAGAACTGAACAATGCTTGATGTATCGATAACTGGATGTTTTTGACTATCCTGCAACTGGGTATACAGTAGTTATACAAATTTTTAACAAATTTTATTAATAATATCGCACACATCTTATGGAAAATATAATGTCACTCAAATTCAATAAAATTTATACGATTAGATTCGTTTTAATATAACGATCAATTCTTATCATTGCGCCAACTCTTAATTATGATTAATTACGGCGCAAATTGCAATTAAAGTTTATCGAAATCACATTTTTGGAGTCCATAAAATGTTAGTTTACAATCATTATTGCTCTGAGTGCTATTCATAACAGCTTAAATCCCGCCGGGCCTAAGCGGATTAGTGAAACTAATCCGCTGATTTATGGAGTACCGACAATCTGGGTATTTTAAAATATTTTTTCTCTCTCTAACTTATGTACCTACCCATTTGATTTCAGATTTATTTATATCAATTTCTGCTCTTATTTTTGAAAATAGAGAGTTGGCGCAATGATAAGATTTGATCGTTAATTTAAAACGAATCTATTGGTATAGATTTTATTGAATTTCAGTGACATTATATTTTCCATAAGATGTGTGCGATGTCTTTTGTATTTTTAAATAATCATAAAGAAGTTAAATGTACAAGCAGAGAGTGACAAATTAAGTATGTACCTACGTTGTCAAATATCCCAGAGAACGGGAGTTCTCGCAAGTGGCGCACAATCCCGCTACATGCGACACTATATTTATATACCTACACGAAATTTTTTCCGAATTTTTTCAGAGATTTAGAAATCAGATTTTCTAAATCTGACTGACTTGAAAATTGGGCCCAATCCCATCTTAAGGTTTACAAAAAGACTCACCCATCCATATATGTCAACTATCCATTTTGGTCCAAGGGGGTGGATTTTACGACCCTTCCCATTTAGGGTGTGTTTTTCGTTCTCGTCCCCAAAACTTCAAATAATTTCAAAAATTAAGACCGATATTTGCGGCTTCTGATAGTACTGATCATTACTTTTCCAAGCGCATGTCTTATTTTGAAAATCGGTTATACCATTCAAAAGTTGCAGAGCTCAGAAATATGACTCAATTTCTATTTAAAAAGGGGAAATTATATGTACATATGTATGTAAAGTCTTTTAATTTAAAATACATGTCTGAATTGCCGATATAAATGAGTCAGATTAAATAAATTATTATAAGATTTTTTACTAAGCAACAACATTTTTGTTTAATTTAGTAGTATTTTGTATTTTGACAACACCCGATTTGGCATCGAAACGTTAATAACATTATTTTTAAGTTAGGTATAGGCTTCATAAGTATGCTCAAATCTATTTCCAATAGGAAAAATAGTTATTCAAGCTCAATAATTCCTGTAATACCTTCAGTTATCATACTTGACCTTAGATACAGCAGATACTACTTGTCAATACGTTTCAAACTCATGTTTAGTGATTAAAATCGGTTACGCCGTTTAGAAGATATTGAGCTCCAAAAGTATAATCCATTTAACCATTATCTCCGAAATGGTTTATGTAAATGTAATGGGCACGACGCTAAATTTAGTCGGTCAATCCGAGTTCATTTGCCGGTCATCCCAATATTTTTTTTTCCAATCTATTTCGAATAGAAAAAAAATCTAGTGTACATACCTACCTACATTCGATGGACCTAAATAATTATACGGAAAAAAGTATTAGGATGGCTGGGATATGAACTCGGATTGTTCTATCACAAGTTTAGTGTCTTAACCACTAGATCAAAGGCGACCATTGATAACGCTTAACGTATAATCGAGAAACATTACATTCAACTTCATACATTTAATTTATAAAAAAACTTTGAAAAACTCTGATACATAAAAAAAGACCGCTAAACGCCGTAAAAATAAGTGGCGTATACAATTTTCCAGCTACAAAAGAGCCGATATAAATATTACGTGGCACGAAAATATGTTTTTTGCACGACTGATCATTTTTGACTGTTTACCGTGACAGATTTTACGTCAGTAGGTGACATTTACTAGCAACTCGACGGTAAGTAATCCAACTCGACGGTAAGTACTCCAACTCGACGGTAAGTAATTCACTTACCGTCGAGTTAAAAAATCTCTTAATTTTAATTTATTTATTGAAAGAATAAAGAAAACTAACGAATTATTAATTAATATTGAAACTTACGGTACAATTTGTTAAATTATTTAATGAAATCCCACTTGTTTGGGCTTTGGTTTCACTTCTAACAGAAACTCCTGCAGAATCGCATACATTAGTAGTATTACTAGTATTGCACAAAATTTTTTCGGCAAAATCTATTTTATTTTGAAGAGAATCTTCTACATAGCTTTCTGCCACTGTCGATGAACGCCAACCTCCATGACGCTTTAATCCGAGGACATCAACACCTTTATTAGCCAAAAGCGTTGCTGATGTCCTACTGAACGAATGGCCAGTATAGTTCTCGGGATTAGGCAAGAATTTGGCAATTTGAGAAGGCCAGCCCCCGATTGTCCCTTTCCCTATTATTTGAGCAGAACATTTTCCTTTGGCGTATCTTAAGAACAAATGATTTGATTTTACTTGTAATGGACGAAGTTTTATATACTTAAAATTATTGACAACTAAATAAAAACTCAATTCTCCATTGTTGTTATGCACCCTAGTTACTACCTAACAACCAAAGTATCTATCTTGATAAAATGAATGAAACTAGTCAATATGACGAAAATGTTTAATTTTATAATTTATAATGGTATCAATCGTGCAAAAAACGTTTTTGCACGATTGATCATTTTTGACTGTTTACCGTGACAGATTTTACGTCAGTAGGTGACATTTACTAGCAACTCGACGGTAAGTAATCCAACTCGACGGTAAGTACTCCAACTCGTCGAGTTAAAAAATCTCTTAATTTTAATTTATTTTTTGAAAGAATAAAGAAAACTAACGAATTATTTATTAATATTGAAACTTATGGTACAATTTGTTAATTTTTCTCTTCAAATACGCGATCAAAGTTGAAAACTTGGAAATATCAACGCTATCATAAAGAAAAACGGTGGATTTAATCATTGAATATTCTGCCCAGAGGCTTCCAGGAGCTTTCAACTGAATATGTCTTTGAACGAAATATGCCAATAGAGTCTTTTCTTCGATTCTTAAATTCTTGCCTTCGCGCCATTTTTTAAAACTTTGGTAGGTATTTTGATAACGGATTTTGGATTTTTCGGGAATAATTGCGGAACACCCTTCTTCCCAAGCCCGTTCAATTTCTTCAAATTCACTTTCGCTCATATTTTAATTTATAATAATCAAAATTGTACTTAAAATTATTGACAACTAAATAAAAACTCAATTCTCCATTGTTGTTATGCACCCTAGTTACTACCTAACAACCAAAGTATCTATCTTGATAAAATGAATGAAACTAGTCAATATGACGAAAATGTTTAATTTTGTAATTTATAATGGTATCAATCGTGTAAAAAACGTTATAAGCATGTCGAACGTTAAGGGTAACCGATCTCAGACAATAATTGGAGTCATCGCCCGCTCCTCCTCCAAACAATTGTCTTCGATCGGTATAAAACCCTTACCGTTCTCCATACTTAATATACTATTTCGGGTGTAACTCAATTCAATTCAATTTATTAACCAAAATTTACAATTTTAAGTAGCTATAATAATAGTGTACAGAAAGACACCTAGATGTGAAAACATCTGTGTGTCTGTGTGTCTATGGAAAAATCCTAAATAAATATAAATTATTAGTTATAAACAAACATAACTCAAAAAAAAATTGAGAATCAAAAGTATTAGGAAATTAACTTAAACTTAAGTAAACAACATATCTATACAGGGTGTAACAAAAATACAGGTCATAAATTAAATCACATATTCTGGGACCAAAAATAGTTCGAATGAACCTAACTTACCTTAGTACAAATATGCACATAAAAAAAGTTACAGCCCTTTGAAGTTACAAAATGAAAATCGATTCTTTCGAATATATCGAAAACTATTGGAGATTTTTTATTGAAAATGGACATGTGGCATTCTTATGGCAGGAACATCTTAAAGAAAAATTATAGTAAAATTTGTGCACCCCATAAAAATTTTATGGGGATTTTGTTCCCTTAAACCCCCCCCCCCCCAAACTTTTGTGTACGTCTCAATTAAATTATTATTGTGGTACCATTAGTTAAATTCAATATTATTAAATCTTTTTTGCCTCTTTGTATTTTTTCGATAAGGCAGTTTTTATCGAGTTGAGGCTTATTTTTCAATATGTTTACATAAAAATTTTATGGGGGTTTTGTTCTTTTAAACCCCCCAAATGTTTGTGTACGTTCCAATTAAAATATTACTGCGGTACCATTAGTTAAATAGAGTGTTTTTAAAACTTTTTTGCCTCTGTATTTTTTCGAAAAGGCACTTTTTATCAAGATGTGACTTCTTTTTTAATATGGTTCAAAATATCCCACAAAATGTAAATCATAAATAAATGTTCATATTATTACCAAGTCTATCTTGATAAAATGAATGAAACTAGTCAATATGACGAAAATGTTTAATTTTGTAATTTATAATGGTATCAATCGTGTAAAAAACGTTATAAGCATGTCGAACGTTAAGGGTAACCGATCTCAGAAAATAATTGGAGTCGTCGCTCCGCTCCTCCTCCAAACAATTGTCTTCGATCGGTATAAAACCCTTACCGTTCTCCATACTTAATATACTATTTCGGGTGTAACTCAATTCAATTCAATTTATTAACCAAAATTTACAATTTTAAGTAGCTATAATAATAGTGTACAGAAAGACACCTAGATGTGAAAACATCTGTGTGTCTGTGTGTCTATGGAAAAATCCTAAATAAATATAAATTATTAGTTATAAACAAACATAACTCAAAAAAAAATTGAGAATCAAAAGTATTAGGAAATTAACTTAAACTTAAGTAAACAACATATCTATACAGGGTGTAACAAAAATACAGGTCATAAATTAAATCACATATTCTGGGACCAAAAATAGTTCGAATGAACCTAACTTACCTTAGTACAAATATGCACATAAAAAAAGTTACAGCCCTTTGAAGTTACAAAATGAAAATCGATTCTTTCGAATATATCGAAAACTATTGGAGATTTTTTATTGAAAATGGACATGTGGCATTCTTATGGCAGGAACATCTTAAAGAAAAATTATAGTAAAATTTGTGCACCCCATAAAAATTTTATGGGGATTTTGTTCCCTTAAACCCCCCCCCCCCCCCAAACTTTTGTGTACGTCTCAATTAAATTATTATTGTGGTACCATTAGTTAAATTCAATATTATTAAATCTTTTTTGCCTCTTTGTATTTTTTCGATAAGGCAGTTTTTATCGAGTTGAGGCTTATTTTTCAATATGTTTACATAAAAATTTTATGGGGGTTTTGTTCTTTTAAACCCCCCAAATGTTTGTGTACGTTCCAATTAAAATATTACTGCGGTACCATTAGTTAAATAGAGTGTTTTTAAAACTTTTTTGCCTCTGTATTTTTTCGAAAAGGCACTTTTTATCAAGATGTGACTTCTTTTTTAATATGGTTCAAAATATCCCACAAAATGTAAATCATAAATAAATGTTCATATTATTACCAAGTCTATCTTGATAAAATGAATGAAACTAGTCAATATGACGAAAATGTTTAATTTTATAATTTATAATGGTATCAATCGTGCAAAAAACGTTATAAGCATGTCGAACGTTAAGGGTAACCGATCTCAGACAATAATTGGAGTCGTCGCTCCGCTCCTCCTCCAAACAATTGTCTTCGATCGGTATAAAACCCTTACCGTTCTCCATACTTAATATTGGGACCGTGCAAGTTCGGCAAAGCGACCTCGATTTCTACGCTCTGTACTTTTATTCGCACTTTTAATTATATTTTGGCCAATTATATTAGTCCTGGTTGCTGGATAATTGTCAAGGCCATAGTCCAAAAAAATAATAAGAAGAAAAAATAAGATGCAGGTTATGTTTAGCAAACGTAAACAATTGTATGTAGTAAATAAAATAAGGTAATAAAATGCAGTACTGCAAGCAAAATACAATTAATTAAATTTACCTTTATATAATAATTGCATATCATATCAATATTGTGGAGCAATATATAATTTTTCTGCTTCAATGACAGAAGGTATGAAATATACGTCAATTTGACAATTTCAATTGACAATATGAATTATTTAAGATAGTTGCAATATTTCTCCGCGACTCGCGCACGGTCGTTTCTCCTTTCCCTTCCAAGTACTTGCACACCGCGAATACTATTAATTTTGATGGAAAATAAAATTTTAGTTTTATTTTGAAAGATTTTTCGATAATATTTGCTAAATTTGAAGTAAAACGCGCCACAAAAGAGCTTCAAAATGCAAACTGTATCAAATACTCTGGGCTAATTAGCAAAATTCATGGAAAAGTTATTTACCAGCAATTTTATTGCTGGAATCGAATTATAAGATGCTATATATTAATAATATAGGTATGCAAAGTCCGCAGATAGTGTGCTACTTTTTTTATAAACAAAATGGCGCCGACAAATCGTATTTTTTTCAATTATTGCTCTATAACTCCGAAGATTTTAACTTTACAACAAAAACACCCAAATAAAAATTCACCCAAATAAAAATTCATGTTTTTCACGATTTGGTCCGACGAAAATTTTCCTCGGAAAATGCGGGTTTTCCTAACAAAATCTATAATTTTCAAATAAAGTTTTAGGTAAGTAATTATTAATCAATAATTAAATAACTTAATGACATCAAAGATTTCTTGGTATAGATTGTCATTCCAGAAGCCGGTGAAAATTAAACGAATATTTTAGCAACAATTCAATTGTTAATTAACAATTTACGATCGCAATAATAACCAAAATAATCATGATACATTGATCAAACTTATAAAGATTATAAAGATGAGATGCTTGTTTAATATTTTATCGACAAAATATAAATATTTCTTTTTTTTGCATAATCTTTAAATTTTGAAAAAAAAAAATAGTTATAATACGTTGGTCTAATTAGTAAAGTACAAAGAAAGGTTATTTACCAACAATTTTATTGCTTTAATCGAATTATAAGATCTTATATATTATTAATATAGGTATGCAAAGTCCACAGATAGTGTGCTACTTTTTTTATAAACAAAATGGCGCCGACAAATCGTATTTTTTTCAATTATTGCTCTATAACTCTGAAGATTTTAACTTTACACCAAAAATACTCAAATAAAAATTCACCCCAATTTAATTCTACATAGAGGCATGTTTTTCCCGATTTGCTCCGACGAAAATTTTCCTCGGAAAATGTGGGTTTTCCCAACAAAATTTCGAATTTTCAAATAAATTTTTTGGGCCAGTAATTATTTATCAATAATTATATAGCTTGGTGAAATAAAAGCTTTCTTGGTATAGATTATAAATTCAGAAGCCGGTTAAAATGAAACTAATATTTTAGCAACAATTCAATTGTTAATTAACAATTTACAGTCGCAATAACAACCAAAATAATCATGAGACATTGATCAAACTTAGAAAGATTATAAAGGTGTGATGCCTATTTAATATTTTGTCGACAAAATATAAATTTTTCATTTTTTTGCATAATCTTTAAATGTTTAAAAAAAAATTGTTATAAACAAATTAACATTTCTTAGAAATTGTTTATTATATTCTAATTTTAAAAAATACTTAAAATGCGTATTTCATAGGTCTTGAAAATGAATGCTTTAAAAAAATTTTCCAACCATTTGCAAAAAAGTTAGGAAACAGCAAAATAAATATACGATATCTCCATTGTTTACAATTTGTTTTAATTGTTTCAAAGCTTAAAAGTGAGTCTATGGTACAATCTAATTACTCACAAAGAATGTCAAAAATTAGTGCAATGTACTTGTGCAATATACTAATAATTAGTACTTTTTTTTGTAATTTTTAGCGCGAAAGTAGGCTTGATACAGAGCCGGAGATAAAATGTTCACTCGAAGCGACTGACACGCTTAAACTCGCGCGAGTTGTGTATGTGGGCGGGTAGCTACGGTACTGTATTATTCTACTTTCACGCGTGTAAATTACAAAAAAATATATTTATAATCTTTAATTAAAATATAACCATTAAGCTGATAATCGATATTGTTTTAAAAATAATTAGCTTGTACTTTAAACTCACTTCTACGCTTTGAAAGAATTAAAAAAAATTATTAACACCGTAGTAATAGTATGTTTACTTTGCTATTTCATAACTTTTTTGCAAATGGTTGCAAAAAAGTTTTAAAGCATTCATTTTCAAGATATTTGAAATGCGCATTTTAGCTATTTTTTAAAATTATAATATAATAAAAACTTTCTGAGAAACGTTAATTTGTTTATAACTATTTTTTTAAACATTTAAAGATTATGCAAAAAAATAAAAAATTTATATTTTGTCGACAAAATGTTAAATAGGCATCTCATCTTTATAAGATTTCAAAGTTTGTCAGTGCATTATAATTATTTTGGTTATTATTGCGACCGTAAATTATTAATTAACAATTGAATTATTGCTAAAATATTCGTTTAATTTTCACCAGCTTCTGGAACTATAATCTAAACCAAGAAGGCTTTTAAGTCACCAAATTATTTAATTATTGGTAAATAATTACTTATTTAAAACTTTATTTGAAAATTAAAGATTTTGTTGGGAAAACCCGCATTTTCCGAGGAAAATTTTCGTCGGAGCAGATCGGGAAAAACACGTCTCTATGCAGAATTTATTCACGGTGAATTTTTATTTGAGTGTTTTTGTTGTAAAGTTAAAATCTTCGGAGTTCTAGAGCCATAATTAAAAAAAACACGATTTTCGGGCGCCATTTTGTTTATAAAAAAAGTACCACACTATCTGAGGACTTTGCATACCTATATTATTAATATATAGGATCTTATAATTCGATTCCCAAATAAATAAACTAAATAACTTTTGCCAAAAATGGCCTATTCTCCGATAATCAGCCCAGACTACAAAGTTAATGTTTTGTGGCGCGTTTTACTTCAAATTTAGCAAATATGGAGAAATTTCAAAATAAAACTAGAATTTTATTTTGCATCAAAATGACAATTCATTTTCGCGCCACGTAATATTCATATTATCAGCACTTCTGCAGCTGGAATATTGTCTGCGCCACTCATTTTTACGGCGTTTGGCGGTTTTTTATTCTTGTAAACTTTCTACAAACAATTTAAATATCAAAAATATTAATATCTTTCTAAAACTTCAATTTTTATAGGCTATGTTGTAGATTGAACGTGGGATAAATAGTTAGTATTTTGATGGGCACATTAGAGTTCCACCCTAAATAACGACCAAGCATCTATCTATTACGAAGCTTAACACTTAACGACGCATGACCACTGTTTGTAAACAATGGATACGCCATACGTATAATTAAATGTGCTACACGGAATTGGTCATATGGACCATTGATAGCCGTAGAGAGCTCCCTAACCTTAATGGCACTTTTAGAAATCGTGCAATAAAAACGAGAATGACACGAACATTATTGTTTACATTCATTGTTTCCGTTCTGTGTCAAATTTTAAGTTTTCGGAACTTATTCGATTATCTGTTCAATTTTAGAACATTAAAATGAGAAAACCTTGAATTATCCATGTTATTAGAACAGATATATGATAAATAAGATATCGAGAGAACTTAACCCAAATATGGTATTCACTCAACGAAAAAGGTACGTAATATCAATAAAAATGTTAATTCAGACAACAAACGCAATACTTAAAATGTGTCCAATTCTTGGTTTTATTGGAACAACAAAGCGATGTTCCTCAATTCATTATTTTCGTTAGTTGAGAGAATGTATTACGTTTATTGAATGGATGAACATTCATTATGTATACCATAATATCACTTTATTGATATTACGTTACGAACTCTGTTCATTGAGTCAACGAACACTAATAATTGAAACAACAACGTCGTTAATTAACCGACGAAGACTATTCGTTGTGTCAATAACAGTGTTGTTTCTACTAACATATTTCGTTTATTTCTACAATTATTTCCGTTTATTCTTACAATTAATTCCGTTCATTTCCACAATAAATACGGTTATTCTTACAAGTAATTCTATTTATTCTTACAATCAGTTTCGTTCATTCCTACTATGAACGAATTTTATATTAATAATTACTGAATGCATTAGCCCAAATGTATGATATTGATTAATAATAATTTTTTAAGTCCCACTTTTTTGTCCTAAACCTAATGGACTTTCGATTCAGTTCCATTTTCGATTAGATTGGGTGAAAACCTAGGAATTACGTCCAATAAGTCCAATTACTTGTTTCGTAAATGTTGTTCTATTACTATTTTTCTATGCAGTTTTACTGCGGTATATGTAGTGAAAATTTAATAGAAATACATATCAATTATCTTTAAAGTGGTCTATCGTAGAAGGTTCTAACACTAATTTTAGGAAAGTTATATTTCTTCAAAATTTGGTCGTTTTATTACCTTTTCTGTTTTATCTTTTCTCTTCTTCTTCTTATTCATTCTTGGCATGATTAATCAATATTTTCATTTAATGATATTTATTCTCATTTTTCTAGTTATTACTGATTCCTTTCTTGAGGCCATTTCTGATTTAATTTCTATATCAATATAAAATTTATTGAATAAAAAAGTTAACTGCAGTTTTTTTGTTTAATAAATAAGTATTTATATCCCTTTTCTTATGTCTACCTGTGGTAGGTAACCGCATCATTCGTTGGCTTACACAAAAAACAAACTCATTTGGCTAACTACCTCCATGTCGAACCACCAAGCTCGTCGATTACTACGATCCTAAATCGTGAAAAGGCACATTAATTCCAGAAAAATCGACACCTGCCCTTTTGGTGCCGGATGTGTTTATTCCTCTCTCTCTATATATACTTTTGGGCCTATTGCCAAAGATTTATTACCGAGAACTGTCCGACATATGCCGTACCACCATCTATTAGTTACCTCTGTTTAACAAATTGTCAACCCTTAATTTAGTGTCATTTGGCAGTCCTGTTAACCCTTGATTGGTGGCCTGTTTTACCATTGTCGGTAGTCAGTTTTATGGCTGGTATAAAACGCGGTCATTTATAAAGTTGGATTGTGTTTTGGGCGCGTACAGGGGATGATTAAGATGTATATTTAATTAAGTATATAGGGTTAATTAATGGATAAGCAGGGTGGTATTGATTAGGATATATGTGGTTCAGCTGTCTTAAAAGATTTAGAATTTGGATCACACAATTCAGTCAAGCTGATACTTTTCCTAGAATACATGGAAGCCAAAAGTCAAATATGTTTTGAACAGGTTTTATTTATTTATTAGAAATGATTTGAAAATATATTCTAACGAAAAATTCAACAAATTATACATAGGCCTGGATCCCGCGTACCAAAAAATGTTTATTAATAGCAAGCTGAAAATTGGTTAATAGCTTAACGGTGTCTAGTCGGACAAACTTTGATGTACGGGAACACTGGAACAGGGGAAGTTTTAATTGTGGAACAGTTTAAAAATTTGGAACGTCATATTACGAAAACACACCATGTACATATTTTGTCGGACAGAACTTCCAATTGATTTGTTACCATTTCATTAAACGCTCATGCAAAAATCAGAGTGCTATTTATCACCAATATAATTCCTATCATTTGATATGTTCTTCGTGTTGGACTTATTAAAATGCCCAGTTGGTGATAAACACCAGTCTGATTTTTGCATGAGAGTTTAATGAAATGGTAACAAATCAATTGGAAGTTCTGTTCAAAGAATTTTAAAAATATTAAAAACTAAGAGTCAAATAATCAAATTAAAAACAGGGTGAAATAATACCCAACAGGACTGATTTGTGAAAAACTGTGGAAGATTTCTATCAAGAACTATTAGGTCTTAAAATTACAGAACAGACTTAAACTCTCCGAACAGAGATTAAACTCTCATGCAAAAGTCAGACTGCTACTTATCACCTGTCATAATTCCTGTCATTTGACATATTCTACATGTTCCACTCATTAAAACGCCCATTTGGTGACAAATAGCAGTCTGATTTTTGCATGAGAGTTTAATCTCTGTTCGGAGAGTTTAAGTCTGTTCTGTCGGACAAAATACATTTGCTGTTTTCGTGGTCTGACCGTTCCAAATTTTTAACCTGTTCCACAATTAAAACTTCTTCTGTTCCAGTGTTCCCATATATCAAAGTTTGTCCGACTAGACACCCTTAAGCTATTAACAAATTTTCAGCTTGCTATTAATCAACTTTTTTTTTTCATACGCGGGATCCAGACCTATATACAGTAGTAGATGAGACACCGAAATAAAAATAGTAAAGTCAACAGTAAAAAAAACATATTAAGTCAAGGCTCTGAACTAATGCCAGACTTAAGGCTTAGTGAAATTAGACAAGCAATGGATAATATAAAAGATAATAAATCAGCAGGAAATGATGGACTAGTTATCGAATCTCTCAAGAACGGGGCGAGACTCTGATTCTCAAAATACAAGAACTTTTTAATTTGTGCTCAAGACAAAAGTAGATACCGTCTAAATGGAACGATAAAACTGACATGAAAATTGTCATAGTCTGTTAAGCTGTGTATAAACGCTTAACAAGGATCATAACAACGAGATTGGATAAAAAACTAGACCTGTAAAAATAGTGTGTGCAGTGTGGAAAAGACTGTCTCTAACAAAAAACAATACCTCAAACTAAAACTAGCATAAAGAAAGATGGAGTTCTCAATCAAAGGGGTAAAAATAATAGACAAGATCACAAACGCAGACCTACGAAAGAGAACCAGAGTTGCAGATGTTGTGGATGGAGCTTGCATATTGAAATGGAGATGGGCTGGTCACGTGCCAGAGATGAAGGATGGAAGGTGGAACGCAAGTTAACCGAATAGAGACCTACAACAGATAAAGAAAACAGAGGAAGACCACCTACACGATGGCAAGATAATCTGCTAAAGGTGACGAAACACTGGATCCATACTACAAAGACCGTCCACTATTGATATAAACAGGAGCGGTTTATGTCCTGTAGTGGACTTAAAAAGGACTGATTAAGATAATATAAATATAAATTTTCATCAATGAAATACACATACACAAGTAAGAAATCTATAATTGGATATATTTAAACCATCTAGTCAAAGGCTTTTGAAAAATCCATATAAATTGTGTTTATCTACTGTCATATTATGTATCAGTTTTTAGTTTGTGAAAACTGTCATTATAGATAGCAGTGCGTGAAGGGTTTAAAGTGTGCGTGTAGTAACAATGTATTTTAAATGGGATTTACTTTTTCGCACATTTTCAATGCGTTTTTTGGCACACTTTCATATAATCAAATATCCTTAACTTTCGCGTTGTCATGGTGATGACAATATAAGCAATGAATTACAACAAAATTTTTGACAGTTTTGTGGTTTGAAAGTAGTTAGGATTTTTAAATGTCAAAGTTCTAAAAATTGTAGAATAGAAATCAATTCCAGTGACGAAGAGTTACAGTTTTTTTATTTGTCTATCGAAGAGTAGATAATATATTGTATGAAACTATGCGTGAAGTACTTTTTGCGAACTTGCGCGATGTATAGCACTCGCTCCGTTGTCGCCCGTGCTCTAAATATCGCGTGAGTTCGCAAAAAGCATACTTCACGAACTGTTTCATAAATAACTATCTTTCTATAAATAAGACAATCTTGTAAAAACCTAACATAAAATTTACATAAGTTAATTACATCAACGAAACTTCCTGTCTAATTATGAATTTATGAATATATCGATAAGCCACTAAGTACAACACAAACTCTATATATCAATATGCGTTTTTTATAGAAGTCTCTATTATGTTGGATTTTTTAAGTGTAAAGTTTCTCTTATATAATTATAGTGTGCAAGTATCATTAAAACCTACAGGATAATATTTTTAAAATGAGCTTAGGCAATAACGTAGATCGTGTTTTAATTGTATAAATTAATAGATTGAGATATTTATTCAAGAAATACTAATTGTAGCTGCATTTATTAATAATTAAATTAATAAAAGTTAATGTACAAAATTACGAAATCGGATATAAAATGCATTAAAGAACGAATAAAACATTCGATCAGTATTTTTTTGGCGTACCAAACTGTAGTATATGGTGACTTGAATGAAATAAATACGTTGGTGCTAGGTGCAGTGCCTTTCTGGTCCAAATTAATTAAATATAATAAATACGACTTAAATCTGACTACAATATACTTTACTGTTATTCAAACTGCGAATATAAACATCAACAAATGGTAGCGCCCTAGGCCAACGGCCGGTCGCAATCACCGTTTCATTATAAATACTAATTCTCTCTCTCTCTTTTCGTTTCCCCATTACTGAGGATCGTGATTTCTTCCAATATTCCTAACAATGTTTCTCCATTGGTCTCTATCTTCAGCTGCTCTAAGAGCTTCGCAGAATGAGTTTCCAGCTGAATGCTTTATTTGGTCAGACCATCTAGTTGGTGATCGTCCTCTTGATCTTCTCCCTGGAACGTTTCCAGAAACAATTAATCTCTTCAAATTGTCGTCAGCTCTGCGAACCACGTGACCAAAGAATTGCAGAATTCGTTGAAGACATATTGTGGACAGCCTTTTTTTAATATTGAGTTGGTTTAGAATGGAAACGTTGCGCAGCATTCTTCTCCAGCACCACATCTCAAATGCATCATTATTTTGGCGCTCGCATACGCGAAGAGACCAAGTCTCTGCTCCGTATAGAAATATTGAGAATACAAGGGCATTCACCAGTCTCATCTTGATATTTTGAGAGATAGATCTGTCTTTCCAAACTTTAGTTAGGCGACTCGTCGCATTTTTTGCCATACCAATACGTCTCCGAACTTCTGCTTCACAGTTACCATCGTTAGTTATACTAGACCCGAGATAGATAAAGGTGTTTACTATCTGGTATTCCTGTAACATGTTAGTCAGTTGAATAGTGTCGAATCTGTCGACCACCATTATTTTTGTCTTAGCTTTATTGATTTTCAGACCAACTTTATTGTTTTCGTACTCAACTCTTCACAGAAGATCAAACATTTTTTGCTCATTTGCTGCCATAAGTGTAGTGTCATCAGCAAATCTTAAATTGGAGATTTTCCTACCATCTACTGTTACTCCACCGGCCCATCCTTCTAAAACCATCCTCATGACATGTTCACCATAGATGTTAAATAAGTCAGGTTACAACACGCATCCTTGTCTAACACCTCTTTCGGTCTTGAATTGGTTTGAGAACTTCTGATCTAGTCGTACTGTCGCTATATTAGACTGGTACAGATTTTTAATAAGTGTCACAGGTACATTGTTGCGCCAATTTCTATTAAAATTGACCACAGATTATTCCAGCTTACACAATCAAATGCCTTTTTTTAGTCAACGAAGCATATAATCATAGGTACTTGAAATTCTCTAGACTTTTCAATGAGTTCTCTCAGGTTCAGGATTTGTTCCCTTGTACCTTTACCCTTTACAAACCCCACTTGTTCCTGAGGTATTTGGTAATGTAGATAGGTTTTTAATCTGTTTTTGATGATATGCAACAAGAATTTACTAGCATGTGTTATTAGTGACAGTGTGCGGTAGTTTTCACATCTGGTAGTGGTTCCTTTTTTGTGTAGTGGGATATAAATTGAGGTACACCAATCAGATGGCCATTTTCCTGAATTCCAAACAGCGACACAGATAGAATGGATGATATGTAATCCTTTGTCACCTAGTAACTGTAGTATTTCACATGGTATTGAATCAACTCCTGGGGATTTATTTCTCTTTAGTGATTTAATTGCATCTTTGACTTCAGCGAGTAAGACAGTAGGTTCTCTAGGGTAGTCAGAAGGCCTTCAAACTCTCCATTTGTTTATTATACTTAATTTAATAATAACGATACGATTAAGTGTTTTTTTTCTGCTAAAGTTCACCGTAATCTAAATATAAACAAAGATCACAACAGTCTTATTAACAATGCGAAAATAATTCACGAAAAAAGTTGACAAATTAAGAGACAGGTACATTCACATTCCATGGGAAATATGGTGGAGTTATTACGGTAGGGCGTTTTCAGAATATAAATAAGAGACAATAAAACAATATACATATATTTAAATTTAAGATAGAAAGATGTGTAGCAAAAGGTTCGTAACGGGAGAAGGTTAGCTCGAAACGTAATAAGCATATCAACAAGGTGGTCGCTGCTTGGATTTATTTCCTTATTAGCTTTTATACAAACAATGCAGAAATACTAAATACAGATAAGTATTAAACAAATTGTTATAGTGCTTCTTTCTATGTTTATTGCTATAAATATATGACTAGTTTGCGTAGTACTAATAGGCCTGGATCCCGCGTACCAAAAATAAGTTTATTAATAGCAAGCTGAAAATTTGTTAATAGTAATAACAAATAGAGATAATGCAAATTTTCTTTATTCGCATCATTGATTGGGTATCTATTAATTTAGAGTTTAGAGTATTGTTGTAATGGCCAATCAATTATACATCTCAAAGTATAAGTCGTTTTACTATCCAAATACCCGTCAAGGAATACCTAATTTTCTAAGTTCAATGTATAATAGCCACAGAGGTAAGAGTTATTTTTTTTCTCTGTCACTTCCAACTGTAATGCATTAGAGAGAATTCGATAATCTGTGACGCACTGAAAAAAGGGTTTGAGATGCTCTGTATGCACAAATCACATGCTATCTAGGAATAACAAGATAGTATGAATCTTGAAAAAAATATTAAACCCTTAAAAACAGAACCAACGAAAAGACTGTATAGCGGTACGCTTTAATTACTATTTTTGCTAATTTTATTTTCTTAATTTTTAATAACTTTTTTCAAAACGAAATAATATGGGTCATATAAATTCACATGTAAAATACAAACCAGATGCTAAGAGGGACACATTTTTACAAAACGGAATGTACCCTTAACCATATGTTTTTGGTGTGTTCAGTTCAACAAACTGAATTCCCCATAAATTAATTACCTTATTAGACCTTATGTCAATAACTCACAATTGGACATGCATTCGAAAACGTAAAACTGCAGAAATGTTTCAACCTTTAAACGCCAGATCTAAATAATTGATTGCCCATCTGGTCAGATGGTAAGACACAAACAGATTAGCGTTAGTGGTTTCTTTTCAGCCACTCACCCAGTCGGTCAGAACACCCCAGAGACATCGGCCGCTCGCTGGACCGAAAACAATAACAAACCCTCTTACGCGATGTATAAGCAAAACACTTTTTGTTACCCAAATAAATAAATATATTACTGTTCGTTGTAACACTTATTTTTTATTAATTCCGTCAACTCACACCTACCGGAATATTGGTGACCCCGAGAACATTAAAACACCGCGAAAATTTAACAAATAACGAATATTTTACTGTGCAAAATATGAAGAACGAAATAGTCCTGTCGCCAGGGGGGGTACAACGGCCTCGTTAATTCAGATGGACTTACTCAAGTTTTTTTTATGTATTTTGACCCGTAGAACACGAATTTTTTGGGTAACAGTTGATCCGGATGTCGATAAGATTGTTATAGACCAAGAACTTGAGGAATCAAATAACAGCGATTTTTGGCAAAACAAAACAATATTTTGTATTTTTTGGGCCATTTTAAGTAAAAAATATTTCTACAAGTTTTTTCGTAGGATGCACAGTTTTCGAGATAAACGCGGTTGAACTTTAAAAAAATCGAAAAATTGCAATTTTTGAACCCTAATAACTTTTGATTAAAAAATAAAATAGCAAGTCTGCTTACCGCATTTGAAAGTTTAAGTCAAATTATATCGGTTTTGATTATTTGCATTGGTAAAAATTTATTTTTTTATTGTTTAACAAAGCTATAAACACGTAGGGTTTCCCGTGCTTTTACATGCGTTTTAACGCATGTAACGTAGAAATAGTCTTGATTGCACTAGTACCTATTCTACCTACTCGTTCGATTTTAAATGAGAAATCATAGAAACATCACTCACGCACTAGTTGTTTGTAGCTTTGTTTAGCAATAACACAATAAATTTTTAGCAATGCAAATAATCAAAACCGACATAATTTGACTTGAACTTTCAAAGGCGCTAAGCAGAATTGCTATTTTATTTTTTAATCAAAAGTTATTCGGGTTTAAAAATTGCAGTTTTTCGATTTTTTGAAAGTTCAACCGCGTTTATCTCGAAAACTGTGCATCCTACTAAAAAACTTGTAGAAATATTTTTTGCTTAAAATGACCCAAAAAATACAAAATATTGTTTTGTTTTGCCAAAAATCGCTGTTATTTGATTCCTCAAGTTCTTGGTCTATAACAATCTTATCGACATCCGGATCAACTGTTACCCAAAAAATTCGTGTTCTACGGGTCAAAATACATAAAAAAAATTTGGGTAAGTCCATCTGAATTAACGAGGCCGTTGTACCCCCCCTGGCGACAGGACTAAAAGTAAAGTGCAAATTATATTGTTGTTTATTGGAGTAATTATTAGAGCAAAATACTTTCGTACTTCTTATGTTGCACACTAAAATATTCGTTGTCGCGATAATCCAAAACAGTCGTATATTAGTGAAATATACCATATTTACAGAACGTAATCTTCTTCTTCTTCTTTTGGCATCTTAACCCAGGATGGGCCTTTACCTTTTTCACTATGTCGTTCCATTCAGACCTCTTCTGTGTCCTTCACCTCCATTGTCTTATATTCATGGTTTTCAGGTCGTCTTTCACGTCATCCAACCATCTCGTTTTGGAGCTCCCTATGTTTTCTTCTTCTTATTGACTTCCATTGTACTATTTTCTTTACAGTATATTTGGTTCTTTCTTCATTTAGCTCCAATCCAAATTTCTGTGCTTCTTCGATAATCTTCTCCACAACTCTTCTGAATTCTTTCACAGTTCTTGTCAGGATCGTTAGGTTATCAGGTGTGTTTCTTCTGATTACAGTTTCTAACACTAAATTGAATAATGTAGTGGATAAAGGATCTCCCTGTCTCAAGCCTTTTGCAGCCGCAAATTGATCTGAAATGTGACCCTGCTAAGCAATTTTACAGGTAGACTCATTTAGTGTCATTTTAACTAGCCTGATCATTTTCTTTGGTATACCCAAATGATCCATTGCTCTATATATTTTGACTCTATAATAATATGCTTGTCTGAAATGTACAAAAAAAATGCAGGGGAACTTTACCTTCATAACAAGTTGTCTCTATCTCCTTTAATAAGAAGGTTTGGTCTTTAGGAGGTTTGTCCTTTTTAAACCCGGACTGAGACTCATACAGGGTTATTGCGGCTATGTCTAGGTTCAATGTATGCCTATCATCCCTTTAGCCCTAAACAATGTTTCAGGTTTTCAGTTTGTTACTTATTAGATGTATCGATGGTCTAAACAAGACACCTCATCTGACACATCATACCATCATTTAACGGTTCTAGTCACTGAGTCATGGCAACTGTTATACCTGTGTGACAAGCGCATTTACTAATGCGTGATATCTTTCACCAACTTGTATAGCTTCCTCGTATGTTAACAATGATAAATAAAGTCCGGATTATAAGCATGACAGAAAGGTCAAAATAAGCACTTATATAAGCAAAAAATAAGCAAAGTTTTTATGAAATAAGCAAGGTTCAAGAAAAAAACGTGTAAGTAAACATGGATATAATGATATAAATATGAATAAAGGACATTAACATTAAATTACATTTATTTTTAATTATCGTATTATTAACAATAAATAAAAAATTATTACCAAAGTGTTAAGCTATAATATGATAAAAACAAATCGAAAAATAATTAACATAATAATATATTTTTATTCATGGCCCTTAGCATAAAAACTATTAACAATAATATGGTTTTCAAAATTTTCTTTTAAAAAGCTATGTCTTCTATCTGTATACATATATTTATACGTACAAAAAGTTCTTTCAACATCTGCAGATGTGGTTGGTGCGTATTTAAATTTGACAAACGTACCGGTATTATTTTACAACAATATAATAAATTTGGGCTGTCTGCAGACAAATATTAGTTTATTACATGACAGGTATAACTATGGGTTTTCTTGTTTATCTCCTAAGCCTAAGGGATTAACATTCTTATGGTTTATTGAATTATTAGAGAATATTATTATTGAATTATTATTTATAGCTCTGTATACTTCATAAAATTTTTCTTAAGACAGAAAATAACATGAAATTTCACTATAGTTTATCATAAGAAGTAAAATAAACAAAGATAAGTAACATTTGTATCTTTAAAATAAGCATTTTTACTAAAAATCCTAATTATAAGCAAAAAAGCGAAAAAAAGCAAAATGCTTATAATTTAATAATAAATATGAAAGTCATCCATTGCTGTATCTAGCCATACATTAGAAAATACAGTGAATGTTTTTGAAAACATTCTTCTTTTATTTATTTTATTTTCAATTTTTTTAAACCTTTTTTGAGATATACTTTTGTTTCACTTTAGTTTAATAGTAGTGTGACAAACTTTTATCATAAGCTACGTATGAAATTCTAAGTCCCTTAATGTTTTTAGATGATAGAGTCACTCTGTATGTAGGACAATCACAGTTGGAGATCTATATGGAGAGCGAGAGCGCTTATAAAGGGAGCTGTTATAAATCTCTGGTCCATCTCGCGCAGAGTGCAGGGTATCTCAAAAGTGGATCACATCTTGGCGCCATTTTGGACCACCGTCGGCGTACGTCGTGAATATTTTTAGACAAAAAACCTACTCCAGAAACATGCAAATTGTTAAACGCTCAAATATTTAGACTTAATGTTTTTAAATATTGTGTTTATGTGGGATAAGCGATAAGCCATAGTGGTTTGTAATAACAATTACATTTTTACCTAAAAAGATTTGACGTTTAGATTTCCACTTCGGAAATTGTTTTCAATATGATTATTAAGAAAAATTGTGATTAAAGTGTATATAGCCTCCAATTTCTTGAGGAGTTTATGTGTTATCAAATTTGACGTCGAAATACTTGGCCATGGTGTTGTAGGCAACAGCCATGCTTTGGCTAAAAATATCTCAGGGTTTATGTGTTATGCCCTATGGTACATCAAATTCTGATTATACTATGCGTTTCTGCATTATTTCTATGTGCTTTGTGCGATTTTGTATTAAACACAGTTACATGTCATTACAGTATCTAGTAAGGCAGTTTACTTTAACAGTTAGTTCTTTTATATAGTACGCCCAACTATCTTCTTACAGTGCCTATCCATTTCGGTGTCCAGTCCATTGATTCCGTTCTAGTAAACTAAAAGTTTCTCTTCTTGGTTGACGTCTATTAGGGAATTGCTGATGATAAATTCTCATTACTAGTAGCATATTTTTGTTCTACTCTCCTAGCACAAAAAACCATATCAATCAGTTCCTCATTAGAAAAATTCATATTATTATCAATTATTAATAGCACAGTTTTTATGACCCAGCTCATGTGCATTTTATGTTGTATTGTATTCAAAGCTATCGAGGTATATGACCATCTCGACAAACTTTGAATACAATACAACATAAAATGCAAATGAGCTGTGTCATAAAAACTATGCCATCAATCATTTTCAAACGGAGTATAGTAATGATAACAAAGCAACTGGAACTATAAAAATAGTATAATGACAAATGTTTAAGCAAGTTTAGTATCAAAGTTATAAACAACTAGGTAGAATATTTTATGTTTTTATTAATATTTGACACACCAACAATCTTAACTAGGTACAGTAAGAATTTTGATATTTCATCCACTATTAATAAATTAAGGATTAGTCTAGATTAATATGTATTTTTTGGATAAAACATTTTTCATTGATTATTTTCACGGCCACCCTAATTTCAACTCATCGTTACAATTGATGTTTATAACGTGTACTGATGTTTTAACTAACAAATTAAAGCAATTGGCTATAAATGCTAGAAATAATTAAGTAAGTACTATAAAATAGCATTCCACTAAAATACTAATCCGAGTTTCGACGAACCCTGCATACCAAAATTAAACTAGATTAATTTCGCTAGAATAATAATGTCTGACAATAGATTGTATTAAAAATCATTTGAATATAAATAGATTTTTTAATGTCAAAGTGCTACAATTCTACATGGTGTAAATATTGCTAAGAAATTAATTCATCATTTTCTTTGCCTTATCTCTATGCGGGGTCGGCTTCCCCAATTGCATTGCTCCCTACAATTCTATCTTGGGTCATATCAAATATCAATATTAATCCCCTTTACCAACATGTCCTGCCTAATCGTCTCCCCAAATGTCTTCTTTGGTCTTCCTCTCCTGCTCCTTCCAGGAATCTGCACTTCAGCTATTCTTAGTATTGGGTGATTAACATCTCGACGTTGAACATGACCAAACCATCTTAACCTATGCCCTTTCATTTTAGCATCAATTGGTGCCACACCTAGACTTCCATTAATATACTCATTTCTAATTGTATCCTTCTTTTTCACTCCACTCATCCATCTAAGCATTCTTATTTCCGCCACATGCATTCGTTGTTCCTTTCTTTTTCACTGCCCAACATTCAGTTCCGTATCATAGCTGGCCTTATGACTGTTTTATAGAATTAATTGCTAAGAAATTAATAAAAAACGTAATTATCTTAAACTACTTCATATATAACATTACAAAATCTTATATTTCAAGAAGGAAAACTCCAAGAAGAATCCAAAAATGCAAAAGTATATAGGGTGTTCCATTAAAAAAAGATAAGTTCACCTGCCACCTGTCCACCCTGTCAATACGGGTGGCTTTGAATATTTGAAAATATTTTTAAATTATGGTCTTATCTATGCTTCAACTTTTACCAAAATATTTTTTTCTCCTTTCTGTTATGACAAACGAGTAATTGGATTTTATCGCACTAATGCCGCACCCTGTATATTGATTGATTGTTTTTTAAATAATCAAAAAACTTTATATCAGTTTATAAGTTTATATCAGTTTAAGTTTCATGATTTAAAGATTCAAAGATTCAAAATTTATTGACTACGTTTACAAAAAATTTTTAAATTGTAGCAAGTCAGTTTGTTATACATATATAAAATATACAGGGTAGCGAGAAAGTATGGAAACACGGTAATTTCTCGGAAACCGCTGGAACGATTTGTATAGATTTTGGTAGTTAAGGGTATACTAATGCGGCCGATATTATAGTGGTAATTACATTGTTGTCAAATCTTCTGTTTTTCTGGAAATCTAATTAACTTTCTTATTTTAAATGGAACACCCTGTATATTTTTTGCGTTTAAGTCTTTAAGAAATACTGATTATTTTTCGTGTTATATTTCCTACACCTAAATGCCATAATTTCGGACTTATTGCTACATTTATTAAAACAAAAAATTTAACAATTTATAAAAATCAATTTTTTCGGCCCCGGTAGATATTATTTTAGGTTCTTTGGATCATTGGGAACAAAAAAGGTCTCTTGAAATTTTCCTCAAAAGTTAATCGTTTCCGAGTTATAAACAATTTAAAACTGAAAAAAATCGAAAAATAACGATTTTCAAGGTTTAAAAACACAAGTAAAAAAAATAATTTTTAAAATTACGAAGTACCTAAATTCAAGCTCAAACCTTCTTCTATCAGCTTCCTATAAGAATTTTTGGCACGTTTTATTCTAACATATTGTTTTTTAATTGTTAATGAAGCGCATTTTTCTTTTTATATCTAACATATCAGGCGCGGATCCAAGGGGGGGTCAATGGGGTCAATTGCCCCCTCCTTGAGACTTCGCCTGGTGTCGCCTTTTTTTAAGAAAGAGATAATTACGATTGAAAATAAATAGCGAGTTTTGTGTCCTGTTGACAACTGAATAACGAAATGAAACATAAAACAGAATTCTTTCTCCAAAGTACTTGTTCTCGGTCTTACTGTATGGTGTCGAGTCTTGGACTGTGCATAAAATCGATCTACTTACCTAAATCGCCTTGAAGCTTTCGAAATGTGGTTCTATAGAAGAATTTTAAAAGTATCTTGGGTGAAGAAGATTCAAAACTCCACAATACTATAACGTCTCAGCAAGACTACTGAGCTTATAGAAGGCATCAAGAAGAGAAAAGTGGAGTATTCTGGACATGTAATGAGAAGTTTCAAATATAGGTTGCTACAAAATATTATGCAAGTGAAAATAGAAGGCAAACGCAGTCCAGGACGAAAAAGCACTCCGTGGTTGATTTATGGTGGCAGTGAATAAAATTAAGATAGCTATGATCGTAACCAACGTTCTGAAAGGACGTGGTACATGAAGAAAAATAAGGTAACAGCCCATACCGAAAAAGAATCCTGCGTACGCGAGTGACGAGAAAATTTTTATTTCATTGCCCCCTCCTTGCAAGGTTGCTGGATCCGCCGTTGTAACATATTCATTTTGTCTACAAAATTATTCTAAATATTAATTTGTTTATTTAATATTATCTGTATTTCTATTTTTCATCTATATTTGCTGCGGTCTATTTTCTATCTATAACTGCTGAAATACGGCGGTCAGAAACTCACTAATTTTCTCACAACATTGCTTAACAAAATCTTAGACAGAGCAGAGATACCACAAGATTGGCACACCAGTATCACAATACCGATTTTTAAGAAAGGACAAATATCATGTCCGGACAACTACAGAGAAATAACTCTCTTAAATACGACAATGAAGTTATTCACAGGCACACTCAAGGATAAATTGGAATCACAGATAAAGAACAGAGAAGAACAGCAAGGATTCAGGAAAGACAGGTCGACGACGGACGCAATATTTGTCATGAAACAAGTGAAAGAGAAGTCGATAGAATATAACAAACCTGCATATATTTGCTTCGTAGACCTAACGAAAGCATTTGACAGAGTCAGACTTAGCGATATAATAAAGAAAATTAAGCAAACATGGATACCGGTAAACATTGTTGAAGTCATAAAACAAATGAGCAATAACAACACGACAAAAATTAAAACAAACGACACCATTACGGCCAACATACCAACACCAGGAGGAATCAGGCAGAGAGACAGCCTCAGTCCATTTCTATTCAATATGCTATTTGATGAAATAATAGATGTGGAATCGCTACAACTAGGATACAGACTCGGCCACAGTAGAATCAGTATAGTGTGCTATGCGGATGATGCAGCCTTGATTGCAGAGGACGAGGATGACCTACAAAGACAACTTTATCGATTATATCAAGCATGTCGACGACTCAACATGAACATATCCACGCAGAAAACAATATGCATTACCATTGCGAAATACCCAATTAGATGCAAGCTAGTGGTAGAGGGAAAACCAATAGAACAGCTAAACCAGTTCAAATATCTAGGTGTAGAGTTATCAAGTTATCATGACCCAGCCAGGGACCTAAGAGGACAAATTAACAAGGCCGCTGTCTTGTCCGGATGTTTGAGAGATGTGGTCTGGAATAACCCATATATGAGAATGGACAGCAAAGTTAGAATTTATAAAACTTGCATCAGACCTGTTATGACTTATGGCATTGAGTCGGGAGAAGACACCAATAAAAAAAGCGTGCTACGAATAGCCGAAATAAAGACACTAAGAGCAATAGCAGGGAAGACAAGAAGAGATATAATACGAAACAATATCATCAGGGAACAATGTGGCGTGCAAGATGTAGTCAGATGGGACAGGCAAAGACGAAGAGAATGGTTTAGTCATGTAAAAAGAATGGAGGAGCATAGACTACCAAGAATTGCTCGAGAAGGAAAACCAGCAGGCAAGCGTCCACAGGGGAAACCACCAAAAAGATGGAGAGATAGCTGGCAGTCTACCTCTCAAGAAATACTTCAACGTCGAAATTAACAGATCGACAGATCTAAAACAAGTATAGGAAGAGAAGAAGATCTATATTCGGGAAAATCCATATTCTCCATATTCGTCCTTTTATGTTTAGGTTATTATCCTTATTTTTATATTGTTCTGTCGATAGTAATAAAAATTTGGATTTCTAATACTTTTATATTGACGTGGAGACTCTCCTGGTAATTTGTTTTGGTTTAAATATCTCTATTTTGCAAGCAATGCCATATTTTTGTAGAATTAATAGTTCTTTATCATAGCTAAGCATTCAATTAATATTTTTTAAGCATAAAATAAAATTGAACCGAGTTAAAAACAGCTTTGAGCCCACTTTGATGTGATGGTTCAACTTACTTGGTCCGTAATAAAGATAAATGATAAGTAATATTTCCACACCATAACATTTGTCAACATTTGTGTTTATGCAAATAATACTCGAGTGTGTATATCTCGCCTCCGCATCGTTTTTTATGAATGAGAACTTCTTGCTGGTTCTATTCACTACGTTCCTTATTACCAAGAAAGTGCTCTTGTTAAGGTACACTGAGAGACTGGTGTGCTTTGGGAAAAAGTTCTCCATTAAATCTCTATTAAATCTCGGTCAAAATTGTTTATTTCTTTAATCTTTTTCTCCCTTTTTTGGCATCACAACCGTGGAAGGGTTTTTACTTGTCTGGCTACGTCCTTCCATTCCGACTCTTCTTGTGTCCTTCTCCTCTATTGCATTACATTCATAGTTTTCAGGTCGTCTTCCACGCCATCCAACCATCTCGTTCTGGTCGTTCCTTTTTTTGTCTTTCTATCGGCTTCCATTGTAATATTTTCTTGAACATGTCCCAGCCAAGACAGTCTATGACTTTTCAGAATTTTTCGTCGTTCATAATTCATTAATTTCATCGTTCCTCGATCTAGATATGTCGTCTTCTTCTTGCACCGGGCCGTATATTTTTCTCAGTATCTTTATCTCGAATGTCTTGAGTTGGGATTTATTTTTTTGTCATTACCTAGGTTTCACAAATTCACAACCATAGGTTACTATGGGTCTAATGAATGTTCTGTAGATACAGTTGAGTCCGGAAATCTTTACCAGTGCATCATCACTTAAACCATACGAAATAAGTCGATGATAAGTCGGAAATTGAAATTTACTAAACGCAACAGCAAGTCACTTACTGTCACTTGCTGTTGCGTTAATAAATTTCAATTTCCGACTTATCATCGACTTATTTCGTATGTTTTAAATGAAGACGCACGGGTAAAGATTCAGGGACTCAACTGTAGTCATTTTGGTTCTTTTGTCTAACAATTTTGATGTCATCAATATTTATTAGCATAGCATGTACGATTCCCACTGGAAATACGTGCATTAATTTGGCTTTATGAATTTTTATGGATTTAAATGATACCATTTGAACAGCTTAGCCATTTTTGAAATGCAATCTTTGCTTTCTCTATCCTACATTTGATTTCTACGGAATGGTCCCAATCTTCATTGACGTTAGTACCAAGAGAAGTGTATGTTTTAACTCTTTCTATTTGTTGATCGTTCACACTGATTCGTCCAAATGGCTGCTCCTTCTTAGAGATCATCGTACATTTTGTTTTATTAATTTTTAGTGAAAGTCCGTATCTTCGACTTACTTCTGTGATCCTATTCATTAAGTCCTAGAGGGATTCAGAGCTGTCAGCGAATACCACCGTAACGTCTGCTTATTTTATCTTGTCATTCCCCGTTAATTCGAATTTCGGCTTCAACATCATCCACTGTTTTTGGAATGATTTCCTTAGAGTAGCTATTGAACAGCAGTGGTGATAGTATAGGTCCCTGTCGGACCCTATATTTGATTTTGATATCACTGGATTCTCCATATATGCCAGAACATATATAGCCGAGAAGAATATTGGACTGGGACCCGCCGGGAGGAAGACGGAGAGGAAGTCCTGGTACAAGATGGGAAACGTACATAGGGAATGTTATGATAGGTAGAGACATCAGAGAAGATGCCTGGGAGAATAGAGTGGTGTGGAGGATGAAAGCGGCGAACTCATAATGGAAAAAAGGCAAAAAAGCACAAGAATATTAATAAAACAATTTGATTCTAGAGTGAATAACTTTTAAAAATCTAAGAAAACTACTATGAAAAGTTTAAGAATATAATTGAAGCTTAATTTAAGAGCCTGCTTTAGACCTCGAAAAGCAAACGGTGTCATTAAAACGAGTTATATCTAGCTAAATAACAAAAATTACTATTTTTCTGTGTGTAAGTAGAGCTAGTACCAAGAAAATGATTTTTAAGGTTAGTTTTGGTCCGTACTAAGTGATAAGCATCTTCACGTCTTTAGTGTTGCGGGATCATCTGTGAAACGTGAAAAGTTCAAATGATATAAAAAGTCGTATACACTCGTGGGAGAGAGAGATGTGGACGATTTATACCGTGCATTTTGATTATTTGAATACTGAGTATGTAAATTGGGTTCTCAGGAGGTTGCAGACATGACACTTTATAAAAAATATGTAATGTTCAACAAAGTAACGAGACTTTAAGTAAACGGTTAAAAGGAAGTATGGAAATAGTCTACAATATCCCCTTTATTTAAAAAAAGAGGAATATTAAACTAAAACAAATTCACTGCATTACAAGCACATTTTTAGTTAATATTGTATTGTGCAAGAGAAATTATTATTTTCATAAGGGCTTTTGAGTTTAAGCAGAACGAATATATCGTCGTTCAAATGTCAAAATCTTGTAGGTGTCTCAAAATTAGCCTATTTTGGAAAATCATATTTAACGTTAGTTTTTTTTTACTGAAAAGTTGTAATTTTCTATAATGGCCAAATGGTCATTATACATTTTTGCGTTTCCTGCATTGTTAGTATTTTTGCGAATTGAAAGTTTAGTCTGTATTGCAATTTGCAGTGCCAAATCTTTAGAATACCTTAGAAACGTCAGATTATTCAGGCATGCATCTTCCATCTTTTTTTTGATGAGTGGGTGAATAATGATGTTTATTCGACTGGTGATCTCCCTGAAGATTGGTTAAAGTCCAAATTAATAACCCTACCAAAAAAACTGTAGCGACTATAGAATGATAAGCCTTATGAGCCGCACTTTGAAAATCTTTCTACGTATCATCCACAGTAGAATCAGAGATAAATGTGAAGAAGACCAGGATGAAACACAATTTGCCTTCAGAAATGGACTTAGAACCCGGGACGCACACTTTGCATAAATGTGTTATTGCAGAAATACAGAGATCAAAGGAAAGACGTCTTTGCTGTATTTATTGACTGTGAGAAGGCCTTTGATCGAGTACAACATCACAAATTAATTAAAATATTAAAGGATACAGGAGTTGATAGTCAAGATGTACGAATCATAGAAAAATTATACTGGCGTCAAACAGCGACAGCTTGCATAAATGGAAAATCAACAGAAATATGCAAAATACAAAGAGGTGTCAGACAGGGTTGAATACTGTCCCCACTGTTATTCAATTTATATTCTGATAGAATATTTAAGGAAGCGCTGCATAATTTGGAATGGGGTGTAAAAGTTAATGGAATTCTGATAAATACAATCAGATATGCAGATGATACAGTTATTTTAAGTGATGATATGAATGAACTACAACACCTTTTAAATGCCATTGACACAGTGGGAAGAGAGTTTGGCCTAAACATAAACTGTTTAAAACAAAACCTGGTATTTAGCCGTTTGGCCCATCAAGATTCACGGTTATATGTTGATGGTCATATAATTCAAAGAGTAACCAGTTTTAAATATCTTGGTTGCCATATTACTGAACAACTAGATTCATATAAAGAGATAAAATGTAGAATCGAGATAGCCCGCACGACATTTTTAAAAATGAGGTCATTCTTCTGTAATGATAACTTGCAATTCAACTTGTCGAAGCAGGGGCATTCAAAATATCCACCATTAACCGTTTGGAGGCCTTTGAAATGTGGCTGCACAGACGTACACTGAAAATACCATGGACGGCTATGCTGAAAAATGTGGCAGTCCTTAAGAGAGCAAATGCTACCCACGAGCTGGTTGATAACATCAAATATAGAAAGATGGCCTATTTTGGACACATAGTAAGGGGAGACCGGTATAATATTCTTCAACTTATTATGATGGGTAAAATCGAAGGACGCAGAGAAATTGGTAGAAAGCAGGCCTCCTGGTTTAAGAATATCCGAGAGTGGACAGGAATAAAGAAAGCAGAACACCTATTTAGAATAGCTCGAGACAGAGACAGTTTCACCATGTTAATCGCTAACGTCAAGGGAGACTTGATAGGGCACGTTAAGAAGAAGAAGGGTGAATAATACTTAATCTCGCAAGAATCATAAAGAAGTCGGTTATAAATGTATTAAACTTTGTATAGACTTTTGGAATTTTTACGGTCCTTTTTAATTATTTCGACATACTGGTATATGGTGGATAGTGAAATAATGCATTTATGTATTTTATGGGAAGTGCAAATTATCTCACTTCATTTGGGTTCATGCCACGTTGCGATGTTGCGCAGACCACCCATCGCTAAAAAATCTTTTGATTGTCCTTTTCTTCGAGATATAACTCGTCACCTAAAAATTCCATTATATAAGAAATTAAGGAATGGGAAAAAATATTTTTGAAGTGTGTAAAAATAATATTTGCTTCCTAGCTGAGAACTTTCGGCTTATAAAGCCATGAGCAATGGTCAAAAATTATAGAATGTAGAATATCACTGTTAAATAGGATCCTATTTTTTATTGCAAAATTTTTGTTGACAGCAACCTTTCAAGAGTTCTTTTTCCAAAGTTAAAAAAAACTTGGAGGATGGTTAAAAAACTTTGATTTATTTTGAATAAATCTGAAAAAACATCTAGAAACAGCTTATTAAGGACTTGACAAAAATACGTTAAATTTTTTTTCTGTCAGCCGCCTCGGCTTACATCTTACCATGCTCAAATTTTTTTAACGTGTTTTTGTGAAGTCCTAATTTGCGGTTTCCAGATGTTTTTTCAAGTCTTTTTAATTTAAATAAAATTTTTTCAGTTATCCTTTAAGTTTGCTTAGCTTTCAAAATAAATACGTGTTCGGAAATATCATATTTGAAGTCCTTGTAGCCAGAGACATCGATTAAAAAAAAGATCAAAATCGGATAACACGCAGCCGAGAAAATGCAACTTTTGAAGCGAGTTTTGATTTTAAACTCGTCGATTCACTTTTTGGCAGGTGCGCCGAGGGGTAACCCCACCACCATAAATTTAAAAAATTCTCTAGGCTCTCCTAGTTGACCAATTTCAATTTTTTAAAGTGTGTTTGAAAGCTCGAGCCATTCTTTCGATGGAAGAAAAGTCGACTATTTGACACTGGTTATCTTTTTGCTGACACTGGATTGCAACACTTTTATGCTTTATTAAGCGTTTTGCTTATGTGCTAAAAATAAATGATTTAATATGGGGGGTAACACTTATCCCAGCGCACAGTATAATAAAATAGTTTTTTTAAATTTTTTTGTAGGAGCAATATAAATTGAGTTTTAGATGAACATATGAGCGCAAAAAGCAAAAAGTTTAGATTTGTTTCAGATTTTGTTAAATAAAATATTAAACACATGGTTTACGACTGCGGCATATCGTGATTATTGATACAAGGTATGTACTACATCCTGAAGCGATTCCAGCAAAAAAATAGACTCCAATGGAAAATGTCCATTATGATTCCCCTGGAATAATAGTAAAATTATATTCTTAGGAAAACTACACATATTATTATGTAGGTACAGTAGGAAAAATTAAAGAATACCCATGAACGAACATATGAGACACGCTGTATTTTCCTGTCACCGTGTCACACAAAAAATTGGCCAGCGCAAGTACATGTAATAATTATAGACCAGTAAGGATCTGCGAAAAAACGTCTATTTTTGGATGTGAGAGGTGGCATTCGGATTTTTGCAGATAAAGTTAGGTGACACCTTCAGTAATAATAATTGACTTATGCTCCTTCTCAAATATGCCCGGAACATTAATAAAAAAATTAAAATATTTAAAAATTTTGAACAACATCGATTTTTTTCTGCTTTCTTTGCTTATAACTTTAAAACGATTCGTTTTGAAACAAAGTCGTAGAGAAATAAAATAAAGATAATTGAATTTTGTATGATATACGACTGGTAAAAATGTCTTAAGTTATTATCTTTTCTGCAATATAGCAATAAATACAAAAGAGGGGGCACAATAAGTCTGTTGTTATTCAAGATTTTTTAACCACTTTGGTGGCACTTAGAACCTTAGTGATTCGCTTATGAAGTTCTTTGTAATATACTTAAATCGTGTACCAAATTTCATTAAAATCGACTTAACACATTTTGCATAATAAATCTGTAATCTAAATGTTTTTAAAAAAGTTCAAATTTTTTAAAATCTTTCTGAACAAAAAATAAACCTTTTAGAAGTTGGCTAATTTTTTTACATATAAAGAGGTATTCTACCTATCTAATACACTTTACAGAATTAAAATCGGATTATTTAAGGGGCCTCAGCAATGTTTTAAATTTATAAACAATTTTTTGGATTATAAACAAATAGCTTTGTTTAATAATAAAAAAATTAATTTTTAGCAATGCAAATAATTAAAACCGGTATAATTTGACTTAAACTTTCAAATGCTGTCAGCAGAATTACTATTTTATTTTTTAATCAAACGTTATTCGAGTTCAAAAATTGTAATTTCTCGATTTTTTGAAAGTTTCACCGCGTTTATCTCGAAAACTATGCATCCTACGAAAAAACTTGTAAGAACATTTTTTGCTTAGAATTACCCAAGAAACACAAAAAAAATGTTTTATTTTGCGAAAAATCGATGTTATGTAATTCCTCAAGTTCTTAGTTTATAACAATCTTATCGATATCCGGATCAACTGTTACCCAAAAAATTCGTGTTCTACGGGTCCAAATACATAAAAAACTTGGGTAAGTCCATTTAAATAAAGGAGCCCGTAGCACCCCCTCCTGGCCACAGCACTAATTTGTTCATAAGCCAAAAAATTGTTTATAACTTTAAAACATTGCTGAGGCTACTTAAATAATCCGATTTCAATTCTGTAAAGTGCATTAGATAGGTGGAGTACTTCTTTATATGTAACAAAATTGACAAATCTTTGTATGTTCTAGTTTCTGTTGCGCAAGATTTTAAAAAATTATAATTTTTTAAAAAAGTTTAGATTGCAAAATTATTATGCAAAATCTAGTAAGTCAATTTTAATGAAATTTGGTGTACGATTTTAGCACATTACAAAAATTTTCTAAGCGAATTAGGAAGGTTCCAAGTGTAACCTAAGTGATGGAAAATCATTGAAAAAAGACAGACTTGTTTTGCCCACTTATTTTATATTTATTGCTTTTTTGAAGCAAGTGTGATAAATTAAGACATTTTTAAACAATCGCGTCTGATAGAAAATTTAATTATCTTTGTTTTATTCCTATAAAAATTTGTTCTAAAATGAATAGTTTTTAAGTTATAAGCAAAAAAAGTAGAAAAAAAAAACGAAATTTTTTGAAATTTTTAAATATTTTATTTTTTTTTATTAATGTTCCGGGCATATTTGAGAAGGAGCATAATTCAATTATTATTAACGAAGTTATCACCTATAGGTCTGGATCTCGCGTATGAAAAAAAGTTGATTAATAGCAAGCTGAAAATTTGTTAATAGCTTAAGGGTGTCTAGTCGGACAAACTTTGATATATGGGAACACTGGAACAGGGGAAGTTTTAATTGTGGAACAGGTTAAAAATTTGGAACGGTCAGACCACGAAAACGGCACATGTATTTTGTCCGACAGAACAGACTTAAACTCTCCGAACAGAGATTAAACTCTCATGCAAAAGTCAGACTGCTATTTATCACCAAATGGGCGTTTTAATGAGTGGAACATGTAGAATATGTCAAATGACAGGAATTATGACAGGTGATAAATAGCAGTCTGATTTTTGCATGAGAGTTTAATCTCTGTTCGGAGAGTCTAAGTCTGTTCTGTCGGACAAAATAAATGTGCCGTTTTCGTGGTCTGACCGTTCCAAATTTTTAACCTGTTCCACAATTAAAACTGCCCCTGTTCCAGTGTTCCCATATATCAAAGTTTATCCGACTAGACACCCTTAAGCTATTAACAAATTTTCAGCTTGCTATTTATTAATCAACTTTTTTTTCATACGCGGGATCCAGACCTACTAACTTTATCAGCAAAAATCTGAATGCCACCTCTCACATCCACTTAAAAACAGATCCTTACTGGTCTATTATTGTTACATGTACTTGCACTGGACAATTTTCTTTGTGACAGGGTGACAGGAAAATACAGCGTGTTTTATATGTTCGTTCATGGGTATTCTTCCATTTTTCCGACTGTATGTAAGTTTAACAAAATTGAGTAGTGGTACATTATAAATCCCGAACGATGACTAATCCGGGAAAGGTCACTAGTGCACACAATTCATAATAATGCGAAACGCATTGTTGTGTTCGCCGACATTTATTTGAATAATTTCGCATTTTGGTCTCGTCCCGTACACACAAATACACACCACATCCACATACAGAAAGGCCGAAAGAAGTAAATTATGGGATACGTAACTAGAGAGAAAACGAATGAATCCGTAATGCACAATTTCAAGTGTTTTAAAGCAATTTTGACGTTTTTTATGGCGTGTCGCATAGTACGTGGCTCCGTTTCGCGCTCGTTGCTAACGGTTTTTATTTTTTTTCCTGAATTATTGCACTTTTTACGGTGATATTTAGTCATGTTGAATTGTACACAATTAAAATTAAATGGTGCTTTAACACGGGCCTTTTTAAATGTTACGCAAAGTAATTTTTTAATAAATGGGCTTCTTTTATCTTGAGTGATGAGTTTTTTCTGTAGGTATGTTTTAACCTTCCAGAGCTCGACTCTCGCTCCGCACTTTTAAAAGCTGCATAACTCCTCAATAAGCAGTCAAACGGCTAAGTGCGTGCTAGTATAGGCTATTCCACGAATATACTACTGTTTTGGATTATCGTGACAACAAATATTTTACTGTGCAACACAAGAAGTACGAAAGTAAATTGCTCTAATAATTATTCCAATAAACAACAATGTAATTTGCTATTTACTTTCGTTCTTCATATTTTGCCTAGTAAAATATTCATTGTCGAAATAAGCCAGTCATATATTCGTGGATATATATGGCATATATATGGCCAGCGGGCCATATAACCCAATATTGGGCGATATTGATAGCTGTTATGAATTCACACACACGTTAATATTATAAAATATTTATTGTTTTTTCATTTCAGATTAGCAATGGGTAAAATTTGTAAGAATTTGGGGAAACAGTGGTCACAAAACCAACTTAAAGATGCTATAACAGCTGCCAGTGGTGGAGAAAGAAGTGTTTGTGCTAGATTTAATATACCGAGGCGAACTCTACGCAGATATTGTGTCAACTTACTTGACATTACAATATTTTGCCTACCGTCGAATACTACCCATGAGCTACAACCATTGTGTGACCAAAATGTCACACTTGGTACCACGAAGAATGTGTTGGCCTTGATCACGATGACTACGATGACTTTGGGTGTTGTTAACGTCGTATGTATAATGTAATAATATGAGTACCTATCTGTCAATATTAAATATATTTTTAAAACAAGGTTTCGGTTTTGATAATAAATTGTAGAAATTTTAGTTGTGGGCCATATAAACCTCACGGATGGGTAATATGTTTTTATATGTGTATCCAATAAGATTAGTTTTTTGCCAATAAGATTACATGTAATAACAAATAATACAATCGCTTATAGTTTTTAATTTTTTTTATGTAATTATGTTTATTTACAATCTACATCATTAAAAGAGTATTAAGTAAATTTGTTCCATGTTTTTGGGCATGAAGAAGAGATTTCCAATGCTGTCTCATCTTATTCTATTTATGTTTAAGTTTTAAAATAGGTCCCGGGGCCAGGTTCTATCTAGTCTCCTTGTGGCAGGGCCATTATGGAATAATTCCCTTACTAACTCATTGTCATGGTGAATGGTACGCTCGTTTTGTGATTCCGAGGCTCGATGGATTTCTTCTCTGATGAAAAGTATATTTAAGTCTTCGTGAAGCGTTTGATTAGTTACATACCATGGTGCATCCACTATTGATCTTAGAACTTTAGACTGAAATCTTTGGATGATATTCAGTGATGTTGACTTTGCACAGCCCCAGAGGTGTAGTCCGTAGTACCAAATAAGTTTGAGTATTGCTTTGTACAGAAGAATTTTGTTTTGGATGTTGAGTTTTGATCTGCGTCCAAGGATCCAATACATTTACCGAAATTTCAAGTCTAGTTGTCTTCTTTTAGTCTGTATATGTTTTTTCCAAGTAAGACGTTGGTCAAGATGGAGGTCAAGGTATTTAGAATCTGTTACTGTTGGTATTCGTACATTTTCCGTTCTTACAGGTGGGCATGTGTTGTGGCGGTTTGTAAACGTTATTTGTGATGATTTTGTTTTATTTACTTTTGTTAGCCATTTTGTATACCGTTCACTGAGTATGTCCAGATGGTGTTGCAGGTCTTGTGAGGCTTGTATGTGATCTTCATTTACTGCTAGTATTGCTACGTCATCAGCAAAGGAAGCGATCGTAGTATTATGAGACTCTGGTATATCGGCTGTGTAGAGTGAGAAAAGCAGCGGCCCGAGAACACTACCTTGCGGTACACTGGTGTTAATAGGACAGAGGCTGGATTGTTGGTCTTTGAATTTTACTGAGAAATATCTATTTAATAAGTAGGATTTGATTAGGAGGAAATAGTTACCAGATAGTGCTAATTTTCTTTGTAAAGCAGACCTCTGTGCCACACTTTGTCAAACGCTTGTGAGATATCTAGGAATACAGCGTTGCAGTATTTCTTTTCTTCGAGAGTTTTTGATATTTCATTTACTATTCGATGGACTTGTTGTGTAGTAGAGTGATTTTCCCTAAAACCAAACTGATGTTCTGGTAGTAATGTTAGGAATTCATGATCTGCGTATATTCTTTGTAGCAGCAATCTTTCAAAAACTTTGCTAACGATTGGGAGTAGGCTGATGGGTCGATAAGATGTTACTTCATTGGGCGCTTTACCTGGCTTAAGGATCATTATGATTTCTGCAAACTTCCATATTTTTGGAAAGTATGATAAACTTAGCATGCGATTAAATATTACTGTTAGCATAATAATGGCCTTACGAGGAAGTTGTTTTAGTACTTGTAACGAGATTAAGTTAAAACCAGGAGCTTTCCGTGAGTTGAGTTTGGTTATTTCTTTCTTGACTTCTATAGGAGTAAAACTTTTGATTGGAAGGGACATTTGACATGCTGCGCTAATTAGTTCTTCCACTTCTTCATCAGGGTCTGGTGGCTCGATTTGAAATACACTCATAATATGTTCAGCAAAGACGTCCGCTTTTTCTTTGTTGGAACGAGCCCATTCACCATTTGGTTTATGGAGGTTAACATAATAATTATCAAACTAAATATTTAAATTTTTTTTAAAGATTATCTGGGCCATATTTTCCTCTAGTACCTTACTTTAACACGGGCCTGGTTTTTAAATATTACGCCAAGTAATTTTTTAATAAATGGACGAGAGCTTAAATTCTTTTATCCTGACTGATGTTAGATTGTATTATTATCTAATTGCAAGAAGAACATAGAAAATCATTAAGAGGTAGTCTATCAAATCAGGTATCTTTTCCTGAACCCTCTTTACAGTCCACACTTCACAGATGTACACCAACAGACGCCTAATCACACTCTTATACAGGGTGTTTCATTAATAATTGTCCATATAGTAACTGGAGAAACCTTAGCACAAAATACTAAGATTTAACCTAAAACACTTAAATAAAATGTTGTTACTTACTGAGTTACAGGGTGTTTTATCTATAAATTTAAAAACTATTTTTGCTCAGCATGTTAACACTATTCGACGTATCCTTTTTATACTTGGCAGAAAGTGCGACTACTAGGCACCCTACTAAATTATGATAAACACACGTTTATAGCTACTACCAGAGGCGTACGACAGGGGATGATGAATGGTTGACCTTTTTCAAATTCTACGCCACTGGAGGAATTACTATTTTAGTACCATTTTTAAATTCTACAATACTTTCTACGTAAATAATATACTCTTCATTGGTAACGATAAAGTCATTAGTTTTCGAGATATTTGAAGATAAATATGAAACGGCACAGTTATTTTGATTAATTTATGATATGATTCATATGATTAAAATTTAAAAATTATTTGTACACAGTACTTTAAAACTATTTGGCATATCCTTATCATACTTGGCAGACAGTGTAGGCACTTTACACCCTACTAAATTAAGATAAATAAACGGTTCTAGATACTACCAGAGGCGTACGACAGGGGATATCGACTGGTTGACCCTTCCCAAATTCTACGCCACTGACGAAATTGCTATTTTAGTGTAATTTTTTGATTTTGCAATACTCTTTATGTAAATAATATACTTTCTTTCGTAACGATAAAGTGATTAGTTTTCGAGATATTTGAAATTAAGAATGAAGCGACACAATACACTGATCAAAATAACCGTGTCGTTTCATTTTTAACTTCAAATAGAGTATATTATTTTCACAGAAAGTATTGGAGAATACAAAAGTTGAACTAAAATAACAATTTCGCCAGTGGCGTAGAATTTGGAAAGGGTCAACCATCCACTTTCCCCCGTCCTACGCCTCTGGTAATAGCCATAAACGTTTATTTAACATAATTTAGTAGTTTGTATAGTACCTAAACTTCATGCCAAGTATGAAAAGGATACGTCAAATAGTTTTAAAATGCCGAGCAAAAATAGTTTTTAAATTTTTAGATAAAACACCCTGTAACTCGGTAAGGAACCACATTTGATTTAAGTGTTTTAGGTAAAATCTTCGTATTTTGTGCTAAGGTTTCTCCAGTTACTATATGGACAATTATTAATGAAACACCCTGTATATTTTTCTTTTCAGCCCTTTACTGCTTTTTCGATCACAATTCATACGTTTTTAGTTATCTGTACGTCCAAGTATGTAAGCTGTTTCACAACTTAAATATTTGCGTCGTCTATTGTCAAATCTTTATCGTCAAAGCTGTGCTTTATAAATAGAAGATATAGCTTCATTATGGAAGAATTAAAAGGAATTAACCTAATGAAGTCAGAACCAACTTCTCCTATTCCATAAATACTCTGGGCTAATTAGCAAAATACAAGGAAAAGTTATTTACCAGCAATTTTATTGCTGGAATCGAATCTTATTATTGTATGTATTAATAATATAGGTATGCAAAGTCCGCAGATAGTGTGCTACTTTTTTTATAAACAAAATGGCGCCCGAAAATCGTGTTTTTTTCAATTTTTGCTATATAACTCCAAAGATTTTAACTTTACACCAAAAACACTCAAATAAAAATTCACCGCAATTAAATTCTGCATAGACACGTGTTTTTCCCGATTCACTTCGACGAAAATTTTCCCCGGAAAAAGCGGGTTTTTCCAACAAAATCTTTAATTTTCAACTAAAATTTTAGATAAGTAATTGTTAATCAATAATTAAATAACTTATTAGTGTAAAAGCCCTTTCCGTATAGATTATAATTCCAGAAGCCGATGGAAATTGAATGAACAGTTTAGCAACAATTGAATAGGTTATTAAAAATTTACGGTCGCTATAATAACGGTAATAATTGTGATGCATAAGAATAACTATGATTTTTTCATAAAAAGATACTATACCTATCTAATGTACTTTACAGAATTGAAATTGGAATATTTAAGCGGCCTCAGGAATATTTTAAAATTATAAACAATTTGTTGGCTTATAAACAAATAGAATACCTCGGTAAATATTAAATTAAATTAAATTGTAAAAACGGTATTCGAAAAACAGCGGCAGGACGCTTCTTTTAAAAGAAAAAAAACGTTTAATTATGACGAGTGGTTCCTGAGATACAACCGGTCAAAGTTGACCGGAATTTACGGCAAAGATATAAACAATAGGATCATAATTTTTAAACCACCACCTTTTTATTTTTGTCCGCTTTCTCCACACCAATTTTCAAATCCTTAAAATACTCCTAAAATATATTATTATAATAAAAACTTTCGATAATACGTGTGAAAATTGCCAAAAATAGCAAAATTCCAATCAAAAATTAGGTTGGAGAAAATGTAACCCTCAAAGTTCAAAATCGGTCTACGTTAAAAAAATGCATTTTCTCGGCTTCCCATGGAGCAATTTCCTTCATTCTTTTTCTGTTCCAAAGTAACTCGAGTAGAGCCATCCAACTAATGCATTATTAAATATCAAACTTGCTTTTGTTTTGTTATAATAAATTAATTTATTTATTATAACACAAAATTTTAATTTGTTTAAATAAAAATTGTTTAAATAATTATACAGCTTTCAAATGAGAATATTTATGATTTTACCTTTAAAAGGTACACTTGTAGTAAGTTTATCTAAAAAAAAGGCTACAACTGGAAAAAATATGTAGTTTTCTGTTTTTATAAATAAATTAATCTATTATAACAAAACAAAAGCAAGCTTGACATTTAATAATGCATTAGTTCGATGGCTCTACTCGAGTTATTAGGGAACAAAAAAAGAATGAAGGAAATTGCTCCATGGGAAGCCGAGAAAATACATTTTTTTAACGTATACCGATTTTGAACTTTGATGGTTACATTTTCTCCAACCTAATTTTTGATTGGAATTTTGCTATTTTTGGCAATTTTCACACGTATTATCGATAGTTTTTATTATAATAATATATGTTATGAGTATTTTAAAGACATGAAAATTGGTGTGGAGAAAGAGGACAAAAATAAAAAGGTAATGGTTTAAAAATTATGATCCTATTGTTTATATCTTTGCCGTAAATTCCGGTCAACTTTGACTGGTTGTATCTCAGGAACCACTCGTCATAATTAAACGTTTTTTCTTTTAAAAGAAGTGTCCTGCCGCTGTTTTTCGAATACCGTTTTCACATTTCATTTAGTTTAATATTTCCCGAGATATTCTATTTGTTTATAAGCCAAAAAATTGTTTATAATTTTAAAATATTCCTGAGGCCGCTTAAATATTCCAATTTCAATTCTATAAAGTACATTAGATAGGTATAGTGTCTTTTTATGAAAAAATCATAGCTATTCTTATGTATCATAATTATTGTCGTTATTATAGCGACCGTAAATTTTTAATTAACAATTCAATTGTTGCTAAACTGTTCATTCAATTTCCATCGGCTTCTGAAATTATAATCTATAGGAAAAGGGTTTTTACATTACCAAGTTGTTTAATTATTGATTAACAATTACTTATCTAAAAGTTTAGTTGAAAATTAAAGATTTCGTTGGAAAAACCCGCTTTTTCCGGGGAAAAGTTTCATCGAAGTGAATCGGGAAAAACACGTCTCTATGCAGAATTTAATTGCGGTGAATTTTTATTTGAGTTTTTTGGTTGTAAAGTTAAAATCTTTGGAGTTATAGAGCAAAAATTGAAAAAAAAAACACGATTTTAGGGCGCCATTTTGTTTATAAAAAAAAGTAGCACACTATCTGCGGACTTTGTATACCTATATTATTAATATATACAATCATAAGATTCGATTCCAGCAATAAAATTGCTGGTAAATAACTTTTCCCAAAAATGGCCTATTCTCCGATAATCAGCCCAGACTAAAAACAATGTTTAGTTAGGGAACCTCTCGGTAAAGTGTGCAAACGAGTATGCAATAAATGGACTATTGATATGGAAAGAACTAAGGATGTCTTGTGGGAAGAAGCAATCTTAAATGTAGTACTTGGGGTTCGCACCTTTGTCCCCAAAAACAAGATCGATGGAGCAGTTATCAGGAAATGTCAGAGGAAACAAGAAACAAGGATAAAGGCAAATATTGAGGAATGGTTATTGAAAAATCGGAAGAGCAAGGAGGACATACAAATCCTAGTGCACACGATGGACAAGAACTTTGCAATGCCTTAAGTTTTTTCAGCTCATTTCAAAGCGTACTACATAATTGTAAAGGCAATAGAGGCCTGGTTCCAATTATAGTCCTGTATAGGCAATCCTCCAATGTCCGAACTGTGAATTTTCGGTGCAGCACAAGATATACAAGGGGATTTAAAGGTTAAAAAGAAGAGTTAAAAGAAGAGCTTTTATGTAGATGATCTGATTATTATGACATTCATTTATATTATTCTGGTTTCTGAGTAAAAGAAAGGAAAATGAAATAACAAATAAAATTAAAGCACAAAGCACCGCAGATTGCCTTGATTTACCGCCGCCTTAAATTTAAATACCTATTTTCTCTCCCACCAGTTCTATGTCGCTACTTAAGCAATAAACCAAGAAAAACAAAACAAAAAAACGTAAGCTTAAAGTCTGTAGTGGTAAATGTGATATCATCAATGAAATTTTCGCAAAAACCCCGCTGCTCGCTTGTCGGGCGCTCTTACAAATTTGAATGGGTTGGCCGTGGCCGTACAGAACAGACAAAAAGGGCCAGATATCAATGTAAGTAACTCGACCGGTAAGACGCATAGCATTGATTTATACCAACAAACTTATATTAGACCTCCTACATGTACTTGCCAGGGACGGTTCAAAACGATGTAAATGAAAAAAGTTAAAGGTACGATATATGATATATGCCTATTAGGTCAAAGGTTCCAAGATGTGGCTGACCAACCGGAAAAACTTTCCACTGAAGGCAATAAAATAGGATTAAAATCAGTAGCTATTAATAAAGCCAAATAGATAAGAATAAATGTAAGGAACAACATAATAGGTCTGTTCCAACCAACAGTCAAACTAGTCAAAAATCGTCAGCAAACAGTTGGCCAGTGCGAGAACATAATACAATCATCAGTGCTATTCCCTCTACTCGCGCTGGTCGACTATTCGCTGATAGTTTCTGACTGTTCTGACCGCTAGTTGGAACAAACCTAATAGCTCTGTTCCAACCAACAGTCAAACTAATCAGAAATCGTCAGCAAACAGTTGGCCAGAGCGAGAACGTAACACAATCATCAGCGCTATCCCCTCTACTCGCGCTGGTCGACTATTCGCTGATAGTTTCTGACTGTTCTGACCGCTAGTTGGAACAAACCTAATACTATAACAACATGAAGATTGAAAATGTGGAAAATTTTACGTATCTTGGAAATGTCATAATAACAGAAACCGGAGGTACAGAAGACGATATTTGTATGCGGATGTATGAACATGCTCTAGAGGTCTGATCAGTATACTACAAAGACAAAGATCCAAATATTCCAGTCAAATTTAATGTCTGTTCTACTCTATGGATGTGAAACCTGGAAAGTGACAAAAATCCTTACAAACTGCAGGTATTTGTTAATAAATGTCTACGAAGAATTGTTTGTATTTCCTGGACTAATATCATCAGCCAAAGACTTGAGAATTATACAAAATCAGCAAGCAAATATTAGAATTGGCCTAAATACCTCTGAACCACTTAAAATTCTGTGGGGTTAGACAGGGATGAATCCTAACACCACTGCTTTTTAATATGTACTCTGAGCATTTTATCAAAGAAGCACTTGCCAGGGTTGATGTCGGTATCCCGGTTAACGGAATTAAGATCAGTCATCTGAGATATACGGTTGATACTGGGTTACTTAAGAGTTGTCACAATTATTAATTGGCAGTGTCACTGCAGAATGCGAAAAATACGGCTTAAAAGTTAATACTAAACTGAAACCTAAATATCTGATAGTCAACAGAGAAAACCCAATCGATGGTAATATCCAAGAACCCAATTAGATGTAAATTAGTAGTGTATGATCATATAATCGAACAGTTAATGGATTGTAGATACTTGGGTTTGGAAATATCTAGCGACAGACATCTGTGGCAAGAAACAAAGCAGCAGGCAACAAAAGCAGCGAGAATATGTGGTTTTCTGGAGGATATAATCTGGCGGAATAAATATATGAGCACAGAAAGCAAAGTCCGCATTTATAAGACATGTGTTAGACCCGTACTGACATATGCAGCTGAGACAAGGGCCGAGACAACAAAGACCAAACAAATAATGAGAACAACAGAGATGAAAACCATAAAATCCATAAGAGGTATCACACTCAGAGATAGAAGACGAAACGAAGACACATTGAGAGAGCTAGGCGTTCAAGACATAGTGGGATGGACAAGAGCACGACGACTCAAGTGGAGAGACCACGGAAATCGGATGGACCCTGAACCTATGGCGAAATGGGCGAAGACACAGAAGCCAAACACCAAGCGACCCATAGGAAGACCCAAAAAACGATGGTAGTAGAGCTGGAGCTCCAGATCGCATCAGAGATTGTAACAGAAGAAACAGGGCATAGTCCTATTAAAAGAAGAAGATATTGAGATAGAAGAACATTACTTATCTCGGTTCAAATAGAAATGATTGGGATATGAGCTAAGAGATAAAAATCAGCATTGAAGAGGCCAGGGCAGTGTTTTCCAAATGTAAAAAGTATTATGTGGACGGAATATTAAAAATAATCTGAAAATAAGACTCGTCAAATGAATGTTACATCTTCTCGATATTATTGCATGGAGTTGAAAGTTGGACGCTTACTAAATCGCTATTAAATAGACTTCAAGTTTGTTATATACCCATAAGCTGGTTTGACAAAATGAGAGGATTACAATGTTTAAAAAACGTAAAAAATCAAGGAATAGTCAAGAAGAGAAATAAACACACAGTAAAATATTTGAAGTAATAACTTTCCAAAGACTCGTTATTAGTCAATAGCCTCATTGCCTATAGATAGTACTTAAAGGTGCTAACTCTAAATCAGCTATTTCATTTTTCAGGTTTGAAAACAAATGATAATTATACCACTTTAACTAATGTCTAACATAAAAAGATTTCACAACTACTTTAAAACCTGTCCTGCCTATATTTGAAAAAAAGGTTGCATCAGCGGCACTGTTCATCACCACAAAGCAATAAAAAAAGATTAAAAACTTGTAGACATTAAATGAAATGAATAAGAAATAAGTTTAATAAAAATAATGGGCAGAAAGCAGGAATAATTCAACTTATAAAGGCATATAAGATGCAAAGGGATTCATTTAAACAATTGGAGAGCAGAGGCGTGTTTAAGGGTTTTAATTTAATTTAATATTAAATTATGTCGGTGTCATAGTGCTGATGATTGTTCCTACAATACAAGGAAAACTTCAAACTCATGGTCTGTAATACTGAGATAGAATTATTAAAAATATAAAATATTTAGAAAGGAAAAAAATTGGCTATGTATAGATGATTAATATGTGGTATATAAATTACTAGTACACAGGAACCTTAAAAGGTACACCCGGACAAATCAGTATAACAACGAACCGGAGAAACCAAAGATGAACGAGCTGGAATAACATAATAGTTAGATTAAAGATATACACACATACACAGTAAGTCTGTTATAGCCCAAGTCATCCCTCTCTCCTTTTGGTCCAGCGATTTCTGTTAATCCAATAATATTGACCTAATCCCTCGCTGCCATTGCTTCTTGGACCTCAATATTCCAAGTCCTATTTGGCCATCCTCGTTCCTTCCTTCTAACGGGAGGCCACATCCATACACTTTTCGCTTATCTACTTTCTTCCATTTTCTGGTGTCCAATAACACATAAACTCCTTCCTATTAATGGTATCGAGAATGCTGCCTTCTACTTGTATCTTCGTCTGTTCTGATTCGTCGTCCAGATCAGCAGCTATGATAAGCTGATTATCAGAAAATTGATAAAATCGATATACTTACTTAAAATAAAAATAATTTAGAAAATATAAAATCTACTGGACTTGACGGGAAACAACCCTTTTTTTAAAGGAGGGTTCGAATAAAATTATTTCGATATTAACTTATTCTGGAAAAATTTCCAGACATATTAAAGATGTCAAAGGTAGTACTTATGTTTTTGTTAATAAAAAAGGCCAAATGGACCTTCTTTATAACTCTAGGGCTACTACAATCCTAAGTGTCTTTGCTAAAATATTTAAAAGGGTAGTTTATAACCACATTGTGCCCTACTTAAATACAAATAATGTTATTACTCTGGCCAAGTAATGGTCTATAAATACCAATCTATGTAACGACATTCGCATATGAAAAGATAACCAAACCACTGAGCTTCTCCGTCGTATAAGACTGATTTGGGCAGCCTTCGGAAAGTTGAACTACATGTTTAAATCGTCCGACAAACCAATGTGTCTTAAAAGAAAAACCTTTAATCAGCGTGCTTTGCGTTTAACAGTCCAAGAGAACAGTGCAACAGATCAGTATGGCTCAAAGGGCAATTGCTATGGTAGGGGAGCAAAGTATGCTAAATGTGCAGTCACTCGAGCGCTTTGGGGACCTATTGGGTTGTGATGAGTAGGTCCTAAAGCCAAAAAAAGTTAAGTAAAGTTTTTCATTTTAGTGGGCGCTTGCCATTTTTTTATTTAATTTTCCATTTCCAACAATCGTTTTTTCCGATTATAACGCCATCTATCCATAATTCGAAAAAATATTTCGAATAAAAGTTACTTATTTTTACGTAAGGAATCCAAATCTGCAATAAAAAATGAGGGTTCCCATTTAGATTTTAAAGTAACCCCCACCCCACCTCCGTGGGGGTCGTGTTTAGTGCCATTCGATAGATTTTTCAAAATTATTGAATAAGTGTATTTTACAGTTTTTCGATCTGATGTTCATTTCGCGAAATATCGTGGGATTCGTATTTAAAATATTAAATTTACCCCCCCCCCCTCTCTCTGTGGGAAGTCGTGTTTGGTATCATTCGATAGATTTTTAAAAAATATTGAGCACATATTTTTTAGTTTTTCGATCTGTCATTCATTTCGCGAAATATTCGCTTTTTCCTTGTGAAACTTTGGGACTCGCCCATTTCCTTGCCCAAATTGTCAGATTTTTGAAATTTACACTCTTTTGCATGTATGTACTTAACTTATCTTAATCTGACAATTTCGAGTTTTTTTAAGGATAGATTTTTTTTCGGGCCCCCCTTAACGAACTCCCCTGTGTTAAAAGCCAATATATGGTAGAGGTACATCTACAGGGTACCAGGTTTCTCCCCATATGATAATCTGACGCGCTCGAGTAACTGCAAAATTCCCGCTTGGGCTCCCCTACCACTATGTTAGACGTTTCAATGCGACAAAATCCCAAACCGCCAGCTACGATGAAGAGTGAAAAAGCGAAAAAGAAGTGGAACTGGGCAGGTCACGTGTCTCGAATGACAGATAACAGATGGACAAAGCGGATACTGGAATAGAGACCAAGAGATATGATGCCTACCGAAGCAGAGGTCATCCACCAACATGTTGGACTGATGATCTAAAACGTTTCCATAGGAAATGGATGCAAGAGGCGCATCGAAATAGATGGAAAATTATGAGGGAGATCTATGTTCAGCAGTGGACAAGCGAAGATTGAATGATTAATGTTATTACTAATATCATAGTTTCCGGCTAGGACATTCTTGTGACACTGTCACTGTCCAATTTGTACAATATTTAATGAAAAAACTGACAAAAATGTGTATATGTCGTAGGCAAGTATGAAATGCAGGCATTCTTGCAAAAGCCTAGTCATTTTCGTAATGACTAGGCAGTTTGTATAACATTTTCATTTTTACAAAATGACTTCACACTTTTAGGCATTTGCAAAACCACCGACCGGCAACGTGAACGTTTTTACAATATAAAATTCTGTCAAACGGTAATTTTATTTTGAAACAGTGTTGCAATTTAGATTATGTTTATAAAATTTATTAAATTTAAATAATTAATGCTATGAATTTATTACACCCAGTGATTCTAAAACTTTATTTTATAATAAGGAACAAACAATATTATTATAAAAATATTAACTTAATTAATTCAGGAACTTAATTAAATATTTTGGACTTTTTTTTTTTTTTTTTATTTACATTAACGTGCTCGGCAACTATGGCCACTCGCACGGGACGATTACAAACAAGATTACAAGAGGTATAATTAAAGAGCATTAACAAGTTATGTCATAAAAAAAAAAAAAAAAATTAAAGTTTATGATACAATGATATTTTTTTAAAAAACTGAAGAACTCTGTCTAACTGGTTGGTATCACTTAGAATGTCACATAGCTGCGGTTTTAGTTTGAGCTGTTGTCTTACTACACTGAACTGGTGGCATTCGGTAATAATGTGGTTCACGGTAAGTTGGCACTGGCATGTTAAACAGATAGGCCGGATATCTGATGACATCAGGAAGCCGTGAGTAAGTTTGGTGTGGCCTATACGGATTCTTCTTATATTTCTAAGGTCTTGTCTAGAGAGTCTTGTGGGGCCAGTGTAAAGTGGCTTATATACTGAGGGCTGGATTGCACGTAAAGATGTATTTAAGGAACTCCAGTGGGTTTGCCATAATCTCCATGTGAATCTGTACGCTTCTGTTTTCAAATCTTTACAAATTTGGATGTGGGTTGTTGACGTGGTATCTGTTGAAGCCGTTTTAGCATGCTGATCTGCAAGTTCATTGCCAGGTATACCAATGTGAGACGGAATCCATATAAATGTAATCTTAGTGTTTAAGGTAGAAAGGTGGTAGTAACAATGATGGATATTTTGGACAAGAGGATGATCGGTAAATAATTCCTGAATGCATAAAATTGAAGCTAGAGAGTCTGTACAAATGGCAACATTTATATTCGGGAGGTTAATATTCTTAACAGCCTGTAAGATACTATATAATTCTCCAGTATGTACGCTGCACAGAAGAGGAATAAAAGAAGCACAAATGAGATTGTTTTGAGAGGTGACTGAACAGCCAACCCCTAAATCACTTTTGGAAGCATCGGTGTATATTACTTGATCAAAGTGGTTATTGTGTATAATTTCAAAAAAAGCTTTTATCATGAGTTTTTTAGGTGTTTCATATTTATTGAATTTTGTTAAATTTGTGTTAGTTTGAGGGGTCTGCATAATCCAAGGAGGAATTCGATGAAAGGGGATGGGATTTGTTAGTCTAAAATTGATGTCGCTTGTTATCGTGGACAATATAGAAAATATAGGTTTTATTATTGGTGAAGGGGTGGTATAGTTTGTTGTGAATAAACGGTATACAGGATTAAGGGGATTAGAAGAGACAGATGCAGCATAGGAAAGAAGAAGATATTGCCGTCTAATCCAGAGAGGAGGCTCACCGGCTTCACAGTAGACACTTTCAGATGGACTGGAACGAAATGCACCTAGACATAGTCGAAGGGCTGTGTTATGGATAGAGTTTAAGGAATCCAGATCTCTTTTTGAAGCAGACATATAAGCAATACTACCATAATCTAATTTAGAGCGAATTAGTGCTTTATATACTTTAAGGAGCGACTTTTCATCCGCACCCCAGTGATAGTGAGACAGTGTTTTAAGAATGTTTAATCTTTTGTGGCATGCACTTTTTAAATTGAGAATATGTTGCTTCCAAGAGAGGCGAGAGTCAAACGTCAATCCCAGTATTTTACAATGATCAACTACGGGAAGAAGTGAATCATTTATAAATAGAGGTGTAGGGGGCATTGGAGGCCGTCTACTAAATTTAATAACTTTGGATTTTGTGAGGGATAAAGTTAGTCCCAAAGAGTGGGTCCGAGAGATTACTATGTTTATGGCCGCTTGCAAAATTTTCGAACTAGTGGAAGCTGAACGACCATGACAATATAATATTAAATCATCTGCATAAGCTACATATTTAGTAGGAGATGGTAAATTAAAACAAAGATCACTTATGCCGAGGTTAAATAAGGTAGGGCTTAACACTGAACCTTGAGGGGTGCCATTGGTTTGAGTATAAACAGAAGAGAATACACCATTTACAGAAACTTTGAACGTCCTTTGAGACAAAAAATTTTGTATAAAATAAAATATATTTCCGGTGATATTATGCTGCTTTAACTTGGCGATTATAGCTTGTCGATTAATCGTGTCAAATGCTCCTTTTATGTCAAAAACGACAGCCGTTACTTCATACTTTTCATTTATTGAGCTGGCGATGTCACTTTGTAGAAGGACAAGATTGTCACGAGTGGATCTGTGTCGTCTAAAGCCAGATTGTTCTTTAGGAATAATTTTGTGTTTGTCGAGATACCACATAAGACGTTTGTTGATAATTTTTTCAAGTATTTTACACATGGTACAGGTAAGGGATATAGGCCTATAAGAATCAGGGACAGAGGCAGGTAGATCTTTTTTTTTGATTGGTAATATTATTGACGTTCGCCATTCATTCGGGAATTTGTGGAAAATCCATATTTTATTATATATCTCGAGAAGTTTGTATAGACATGAAGATGACAATTTCTTTAAGAATATGTATGGAAGGTCATCAGGGCCAGCAGCTGTGTTTTTACAGGATTTGAGTGCAGATTTTAATTCGGAATAGGTTATAGGAGAATTCAGATAATTGATATCTTGTGAAACTGGAGAACAATAAGGAAAGGGTGAAGGAAGAGTAGAGGATACAGGGTTAGGCCCAGATTTGTTGTGAAACTTTTCTTTAAAGTTTTCTGCCAGAACTTTGGCTATCTCCTGATTATCAATGATAACCTTTTGATTAAAAAGGAGATTGGAGATCTTAAGATTAGTTTTTTTGCCCTGTATTTGTCCAATTTTTTTCCAAACTTGGCTTGGGCTACTATTTTCATTTATGGAGGAGATATATTGTCTCCATGAAGTTTTCTTACTTAATTTAATAATGTATCTAGATTTCGCTCTTGTTTTTTTTAAGTGCAATAAGGTTCTCCTGACATTTGTTTCTGCTGTAAATTTTTAGAGCAGATTTTTGCTGCTCCACAGCGTTTTCGCAAGAGGAATTCCACCATGGGACACTTTTTCGTTCAGCTGAAATGACTGATTTTCCAATATGTGCTTCAGCAGCAAGGCGAATTGTGTTTGCGAATTGGGTGACGTCCATATCAATGTTATCAGTTAGAGTGAGTTTAGGTAGGCAATAATCAGTTTCACTAATATAATCAGACCAATTACAATTATTTAAGCGCCAAAAACTTTTAGTCAATATTTGAGAATTTGATGTATCTGAGTTGGTTATAAAGATTGGGAAATGATTGCTGTCGTGGAGATCATCAGATGTATGCCATGTTAATGTAGGAGCTAATTTTGGGTCACTAAAGCTTAGATCAATGTTGGAGAAGGTACCAGTAGAAATATTAAAGTGAGTATGAGAGCCCGTGTTTAACAGACATGTACCCGAGCAATTAATAGCATTTTCAACAATTTTACCTCTAGCAAATGTGTGGTTGGAACCCCACAGCACATTATGAGCATTGAAGTCCCCAACAAGTATGTAGGGGCTAGGAAGTTCAAAAATTAAGTTTACCAGCTCTTCCTCTTTGAGAGGGTAGTTGGGAGGAATGTATAAATTACAGATTGTAAGTTTATTCGGACACCAGCAAGTTACAGCTATGGCTTCTAATTTAGAAGAGAGTGGAAGATGTGATGAGAAAATATCAGAAGAAATAAAGATAGAGGTGCCTCCACTGGCTCTTATGCAATTAGTCCTTATATATTTTGGACTTGATTCACTGAACTTACTGGAAAAGCTATAGTTCATTGCACTAATTTGCTTAAATGATAAAATAAAATTATAAAACAAAAACAAAAATAAACAACATAACCTACACTTATATATGATCTGTGCCTAAATTGCAACACTTAAACCGGGAGATATTAACAGAACTTCAACCACGATCTTCTAAGTCCTGCCCTTGGCAATACTGGAAGGTTAGAAAAGGTACTTACAATTTATAGAAAAATCCACGGGTTTCCTGTGACATTTTCCTGTGAAAATTAGATTTTCCATGAAGAAAAAATGGGGAGTTGCGATGAATTTCTGAGTCCTGCCATATCCATAGAATGACAGGATACTATCAATTTGACGACAAAAATTTTTTGGGCAGGAGGGTTGCAAAAGGACTAAGAGTGTATATGCATATACGAATATGTAATGAAAATAATGAAATTTTCATAATTTTCTGAGTCCCGCCACTTTATAAATTAAACATACTTATTTGAAAATGATCGAAAACAATGTTGGCATTACGTCTCCTAATGTTTAACTGCACTTGTCCCTTGGAAAATTGTGTGGAAAAGTTTCACCCTGGTTCCGTGAGTCATAAAATAAATTGTATTATAAAATAAATAATTTCAGTAGACATTATTCAAAATGGCAGGATGTTTAGTTACACCTTTTTTACTACACATAGTTAAAAATGTGTAAGAAAATTCGTGGAAAGTTACACGATTTTCTGAGTCATGCCATTTTGGACATATCTCAAGAATGTTAATATAAAGCTATTTACAAAGAGGCAGGATGGTTGTTTAGTTATTTCGTATATAAAATAAAATTTTAAGTCAGTAAAATTATTGCAGGTTGTTATACAAACATATTCATATCACCACAATTTTCTGAGTCATGCCATGTCAAGTATGCTTAAAAAACACTAATCTAAAACCGTTTACAACGTGGCAGGATAACCGCAAAGATATTTAAATATAAAAATTAATTTTTATATCGTAAAAAGAATCGTACGGTATTAAAATTTAATACCGTATATACCGTAATATTTAATATTATTTTCCTGAGGAATGTCTCAGATTTTTACACACCTTTCAAATCTAATACCAAACTGTAACCTATTTACATTAAGCGATTAGATCATATTTGTATCTAAGTAAACGTAATAAAAGTAATAGGAAGAAAATCAATAATTTTACAATTAATTGGTTATAGTAGGGATTGACCTATAATACAGGGTGTCCAGAAACTCTTCTAACAATTGAAGCCCGGAGATTCCTCAGATAATTTTAAGAAAATTTAACTCAATTCACCTCGTCCAAAAATGCTCCCCAAGGAAGCTAGAGCTCTTTAAAGATGGCGTATTTTAATTAGTTTTTTTTAATAGCTCCAGAACACTTCTATTTAGAAAAACGAAAACTGATCTTCCAGAGATATATCGATTCCATCATTTGTCAATTTTTAGTACCGGTCATATGCGTCCGTTTAGGGTAGGGAAACAGATATTTTATCACATAACTTTTCTGTGTTTAACTTTTAAGCATTTTTGACACTGGATTATTAAACTATGGGGTATTCTTGTACTAAAACGTACTCTGGTAGGATACGCCGTGTTCTAGAAAAATTTATTTGAAAAATTTTTCGGTTTTTGAATTTGAAAAAAAAAAATAAATAAAAAGAAACTATTTAGAAAAACGAAAACTTTTACGTTTATTTCTCTTCCAGAGAAGAATATTTCATAAATTGTCAATTTTTAGTATCGGTCATAGGCGTCCGTGTTGGGTAGATCAACCAAATCTCATAATTTGTTTTAATAATTGTTAAGCATTTTTGACAGTAGAGTATTAAATTATGAGGTATTCTAGTATTAAAAGTTACTCTTGCTTTAAGTCAATTAATACACCGTTTTTTTTATTTTTTTTTCAAATATTTCTTAAATTCAAAATACGAAAAATTTTGAAATTGATTTTTTTTAGAAAACGGTTCCTCCTACCGACTTAAAGCAAGAGTACCGTTTAGTACTAGAATACCTCACAATTTAATAATATAGTGTCAAAAATGTTTAAAAGTTAAATACAAAAATGTTATGCGATAAAATAACCGTAGCCCTACCCAAAACGGACTCCTATGACCGGTACTAGAGATTCGCAATTGATGAAATCGATTTATCTCTGGAAGATAAAAAGGTGGACCAGTTTTTGTCAATCGAAATGGAAGCGTTCTGGAGATAAAAAAAATCTAATTACAAGGCGCCATCTTCAAAGAGCTCTAGCTCCCTTAGGAAACATTTTTGGATTATGTGAATTGTGTTAAATTGTCTTAAAATTAACTAAGGAATCTTAAAATTATATACAGGGTGTTCCATTAAAAAAACATAAGTGTGTATCACCCTGTCAACACGAGTAGCCCTGTATATTAGAAAATATTTTTAAATTATGATCCTCTCTTTGCCCCACGTTTTACCTAAATAACTTTTTTTCGTATCTTTTACGACAAACGAGTAATTGGACTTTGTCACACTAATGCCCCACCCTGTATACGAAATAACTATAAAACCATCCTGCCTCTTTGTAAATAGACTTATATTAAGATTCTTGAAACATATGCAAAATGGCATGACTCAGAACATCGTGGAATTTTTCACGAATTTTCTTACAAATCTAGGACTCCTGCCGTCTTACAAGAACCTTTTAACGTTCCTGCCGAGTACCGAAAAAGTATTGATTGCATTTGAGTATTATAACTTTTTAAAGGCAGGACTCAGGAAATCACGGAATCAGGGTAAAAAATTTGCGCATAATTTTCCAAGGGACAAGTATACTTAAACAGTAGGAGACGTCATGCCAACATTTTTTTTTATCATTTTGAAATAAATATGTTTAATTTATTTAGTTCGCAGGACCCAGAAAATCATGAAAATTTCATTATTTTCCTTACATGTTTGTATACATATATACTCCGTTAGCCCGTTTGCAACCCTATTGCCCAAAAAATTTGATTCATAAAATCCATAGTATCCTGTCATTCTACGGATATGGCAGGACTCAGAAATTCATCGCAAAACCCTATTTTTATTTTTTGGGAAAATCTAATTTTTACAGGAAAATATCACAGGAAATTTGTGGATATTTTCACAAACTGTAAGTACCACGTCTACCCTTCCACTATTGCAAAAGGCAGTACTTAGAAAATCGTGGCTGAACTTCTGTATAATATCTCCCGGTCTAACTGTTTCAAAATTAAATTATCCTTTTCGGCAGTTTCGCAAATGCCTAAAAGTGTGTGAAGTCATTCCGTAAAAATGAAAACATATCAACTGCCTAGCCATTATGAAAATGACTAGGCTTTTGTAAGAATGCCTGCATTTCATACTTGCGTACGACATATACATTTGGTCTGTTCTTTGATTTATCCCAGGCTTTCGACTGCTTAAAACTAGAATTTCTTTGCGAAAAGTTGGAAGCATGTATTTTCATCCATGTTTTCATTTTTATTTTTTTCTGACTTGTCTTCATAGTTGTATGGTTCAAAATGTCAATAAATTATATGATTATACATATTAACAATTTAACGTAAAATTGAAACCAATTAAACTTTTAATGATTCAACTAATTACAGTCGCCACATCTATAAATAGCAAAAAAGCAAACAAAATCTGAACCAGCTGGTTTCACATGGAGCCAATTTGTAAGTAACTTGTTATTCCGATCGTTATCCTACTTAAAAATGTATCGAAATAACAACATTTTTAACACATTATCCATATCACGTATGAGAAACATGAAAGGCGGCTTTTTCACGGTTATAAAGTCTTATTTAAAAATCTACGGACACCATCAGCAAGACGTGAATTTCAAATGTGTGTAATTGCTTCTTGGAAAGCTTCTGGGTACTGCTTAAAATGTTCTGGGTGTTAGATTAGACGTGTTCAAATAACCGAGATTAAAAATACCGCAAAGAAAGTTGGGAAATTATTGTTTGATCCATCAATATGCCCGCAAAAATTTAAATGTCACCGTATTAAGTTTCTTTATGGTTTGCCGAATACCAGAAAAGGCATGATAGCTTTAATACTCGTACACACAACAAATTTAAAAAATGGACATAATACATCAATGAACTGTTCAAAGACAATAGACACAGCAGATGGAAGTAGAAGTAGAAGATGATATGGTTTTAAAAATATTAACAGAGGAAATTAAAATGGCACTGAAAACAACAAAAATAGTAAAGCAGTAGGTCTAGACCAAATCCCAGTAGAAAGCTTAACATGCATAAATGATGAAACCTTAACTATAGTAGACTTCTTTCACAGGATACATACCGAAACAATGGTTACCCTCCACCTTTTATGGTATCCCTAAAAATACAAATGCTAAAGACTGCAATGGATATGGAAAAATATCATTAATTCATGTTCTCCAATTATTCTTGAAAATAAGAAAAATTAATACATGATAGTCAGTTTGGGTTCAGAAACGGACTATAAACCAGAGAGGCGTTATTTGCTTTAATGTGTTAGCTCAAAAAGGCATTGACATGAATATGGATGTGCATGTTTGTTACGTTTATTTTGAAAAAGTATTTGACAAAGTAAGACATGAAAAATTAGTGCTAATTATCAAACAGACAAAAAGGAATTACGAATAAAAACAACAATAACAAACCTTTACTGGAATCAAAGAGTATTGTACCGATTGTAAGGGCATACCGAACTCGTGGAGGTGATTGGGCGAATAACGGCTGAAATGTACATTGAAAACATTTTAGAAGATCATGTTTTGCCATTTGCCAGACATATTGGATATTACAGATTCGTTTTAATGCACCATGACGTACGTCTCCATGTCGCTAGAATAGTGAATAATTACTTTGATGAGACTAAATTTGAAAGATTATATTGGCAACCATGTATCCCATATCACAGGGCTTCCCAAACTTATTCGTACTGTGACGCCCTTGAGACTTTGGAATTTTTTTGCGACGCCCCTCAACCCAACCCCCAATAAAATTTACCAATTTTAGTAAGTACTAGCTTAGTAACAGGTTATAGTTATAACAAAAAAGAACTATTTGAACATTTATATTTTTATGACGGATGTGCTTGGTTTTTTGAGCACAGCTTATGAAACCGGGGCTCCAATTTGGAAATTGCCACTCTCATTTCTTTTTTTAAGTTCATGTTTGACCTGTACTTGTTTTTAATTACTGTCACTGCAGAAAATTCCGTTTCGCACAAGTACGAAGTCGCAAATTGTAATAAAACCTTTAATGCAGTGCTGATGGCATGATATTCATGAGAAACTGAGCCCCAAAATTCAAACAGTGTATCCTTGTCGTATTGAAGCTTTTGGCTGGAATCACAGGACAATTATGTCAGTTGTTCTTCTTCCTCTGTTGAAAGTGTCGATAATGTGGATAACTGGAAAGGGTTTCTGAGCCAGTCATATTACTCCAGATCTTCGGGAAAATATTTCTCAAAGTATTCGCTCAATGATAACAAGTGTTGTGTAAACATATTTTTTAAAGAGGGATCGGGGATTTCTATCGAGTTTACTTGTAGAATACCTTGTAAAGCAGGGAAACAGTCAATTTCTTGATCTTCTAATTTTCTCTTCTATGAGAGCAACTTATTCTGAAACCCAGTAATTTTATCTGCCAATTGCAGGATATGAGTATTGTAATACATATATTTTCTGTATTAAAAGTCCGCTCTGACACGCGACGCCCCTGGGACAACTGGGCGACGCCCCAGGGCGTCGCGACGCACAGTTTGGGAACCCCTGCCATATCAGATTTAAATACGATCGAGCATTTATATGACATTTTAAAACATCGCATTTGGAAAAAAATCCTTTTTGTGTGACACTGGGAGGATAAAAAATTGCAGCACAAAAAATTTCACTTCACATGATAATTATTTCCAAATGTTCGATATTTTTGTCTATGAGTGTATGATTTAAAAACAAAGGTTTTTATAGTTAATTGGCACTTTTATAGTTAATTGTTTTTGTATATTTTATATATAGACCAGTAAGGATCTGCGAAAAACGTCTATTTTTGGATGTGACAGGTGGCATTCGGATTTTTGCAGATAAAGTTAGGTGACAACTTCAGTAATAATAATTGACTTATGCTCCTTCTCAAATATGCCCGGAACATTAATAAAAAAATTAAAATATTAAAAATTTCGAAAAACATCGATTTTTTTCTGCTTTCTTTGCTTATAACTTTAAAACGATTCGTTTTGGAACAAAGTCGTAGAGAAATAAAATAAAGATAATTGAATTTTGTATGATATACGACTGGTAAAAAATGTCTTAAAGTATTACCTTTTCTGCAATATAGCAATAAATACAAAATAAGGGGGCAAAATAAGTCTGTTGTTATTTAATATTTTTTAACCACTTTGGTGGCACTTAGAACTTTAGTAATTCGCTTAGGAAATTCTTTGTAACATACTTAAATCGTATACCAAATTTTGCATAATAAATTTGCAATCTAAATGTTTTTAAAAAAGTTCAAATTTTTAAAATCTTTCTGAACAAAAAGTAGACCATTTAGAAGTTGGCTAATTTTTTTACATATAAAGAGGTGCTCTACCTATCTAATACACTTTACAGAATTAAAATCGGATTATTTAAGGAGCCCCAGCAATGTTTTAAATTTATAAACAATTTTTTGGCTTATAAAAAATAGCTTTGTTTAATAATAAAAAAATTAATTTTTAGCAATGCAAATAATTAAAACCGGTATAATTTGACTTAAACTTTCAAATGCTGTCAGCAGAATTGCTATTTTATTTTTTAATCAAACGTTATTCACGTTCAAAAATTGCAATTTCTCGATTTTTTGAAAGTTCCACCGCGTTTACCTCGAAAACTATGCATCCTACGAAAAAACTTATCAGAACATTTTTTGCTTAGAATTACCCAAGAAATACAAAAAAAAATGTTTTATTTTGCGAAATTTTTTTATTTAATTCCTGAAGTTCTTTGTTTATAACAATCTTATCGACATCCGGATCAACTGTTACCCAAAAAATTCGTGTTCTACGGGTCAAAATACATAAAAAAAACTTGGGTAAGTCCATCTAAATAAACGAGCCCGTAGCACCCCCTCCTGGCCACAGCACTAATTTGTTTATAAGCCAAAAAATTGTTTATAACTTTAAAACACTGCTGAGGCTGCATAAATAATCCGGTTTCAATTCTGTAAAGTGCATTAGATAGGTGGAGTACTTCTTTATATGTAAAAAAATTGACAAATATTTGTATGCTCTAGTTTTTGTTGTGCAAGATTTTAAAAAATTTTAATTTTTTAAAAAAAGTTTAGATTGCGAAATTATTATGCAAAATCTAGTAAGTCAATTTTAATGAAATTTGGTGTACGGTTTTAGCACATTACAAAAAATTTCTAAGCGAATAGGAAGGTTCCAAGTGATGGAAATGATGGTTCCAACCTAAGTGATGGAAAATCATTGAATAATAAAGCACAGGCTTGTTTTGCCTCCTTATTTTATATTTATTGCTATTTTGAAGCAAAGATGATAAATTAAGACATTTTTAACCAATCGCATCTGATAGAAAATTTAATTATCTTTGTTTTATTCCTATAGGACTTCTAAAATGAATAGTTTTTAAGTTATAAGCAAAAAAAATAGAAAAAAAAACGAAATTTTTTGAAATTTTTAAATATTTTATTTTTTTTATTAATGTTCCGGGCATATTTGAGAAGGAGCATAAATCAATTATTATTAACGAAGTTATCACCTAACTTTATCCGCAAAAATCTGAATGCCACACATCCACCTAAAAACAGATCCTTACTGGTCTAATACAATATATGTTTAAAAACTGTTTTAAAAACAAGAATTACATGCACTTAAAGGGTTTTAGTTTTTATACTATTTAAAAAATAATTAAATAGTGGTCTAGTTTACTTCGCCTAATTTGAAATGTACTTGTTTTGATGAACTATTCGATCGGAACTTATTCGATTTTATTTGATCTCTAATAGTATATAGCGTTACTCATTATGCTAACATAAACAGCCTGAATACAAATACCTCAAAAAGCTCACATGGCTCACTCCACGTTCATGCTATGGTATACGAGCAGTTTCATTATTAACCTTACTTCTTCCATTACCACAAATTGTAACGGAATACAAAAGCTTAATAGTACAACGTAGAGGTGGGATATACTCGTGGAACAGCTTCAGAGTTTGCTCTGTTTTTTGGGTTGTGAAATGACAGGAGCAAGTTGGCTGACATGTTATTTCTTATACACCCATACCTCGCTATATGGCCGCTCTGTATACGTCTTTTCGCTATAATGGCCCTGTTCAGTTACGGCACGGTTTCGATTTACGGCCTAAAATGTTTCGCTATAACGGCCCCATGCTGTCATTCTCGAGCAAACGCAATCTCGATGCACACTCTTTTCTATTTCCACTTGTTTATGCATAATTTGAAAATAAAATGAGATGAGGTCGCATCTAAGGAATATCTTAACATTTTAAAGGGAATTATAGAAAAATGTGGTTATAAACTTGAACAAGTGTTTAACGTAGACAAAACAGGACTTTGTTGGAAGCAAATGCCTGATCGCACGTATATTTCAAAAACCGAAAAATCTGCGCCTGGTTATAATTGTTATAAATGGTCTAAAGAACGATAAACTTTGCTACTTAATGCAAATGCCACTGGTGATTTTAAGCTAAAACCACTTCTAATTTGTCCAAAAATCCAGGCCTATTACAGGACTAAATAAAAATCATTTACCCGTTATATGCAGATACAACAAGAAAGCTTGGAGTTTGTAGATTATTTTTGGTTTTTGGAATCTATTATTATTTTATATACCAGTGTATGTGCTTTTTTTGTATGTATTTTTGATTAAAAAAAAATAAACAGATAAAATGCATTTTTAACGGCAAATCATGTAACATATTTAACAAATTTGGAACCGATCCCATTAAATTTTCATGAATTTGTATTAGAATAATTGATTCGTTATACGGCATTTCGCTTTGCGGCCATGTTTCGTGGAACGTATCTAGGCCGTAAAGCGAGGTATGGGTGTACTATTCTCCATTCTGGCCAGGGGCGCTCGAATCGAAAGTTTGAAAGATCATGATGGTTTTGCTGGGAATTAAGAAGACCAGAACGATACCGTTTGTTCCTAAAAAGACATAACCGGACCACAGTATAAAGAGGGACAGTAGAAGTACTGTCCGAAAACTTGGAAGTAAAATCTTTCAACACGCATGGCGACCACGAAATGTTCTTAGTCGCTTTTGGCCCACTCTCGCGTTGCGAGTCGCATAGAAACGTACGGGTTTCAACAGGAAAAACCCGCATCCTCCACTGGTGAAATATCAATTGCGTACTGCCAGTATAACTTCTTGAGATCAAAGTTCCGACAGAGAAGTGATTTAACTGTCCCCCTTTTTAATGTGACCGGACCATTAACAACTAGCTGTCCTTGTTTGTAAATACCTGACAACCAGCAAGACTGAGACAAACTGGTCCTGTTGCATCTGCTTCTGCTACTACGACAAGATTTTTGAAAAACCCTGCGACAGTTCAATTTTTGTAAAGGGGGACACATATTTCCGGTATTTTATATTATTTTACTTTCACTCTTAAGCCAGGGTAAGAATCACCCCAACACTGTTAATGACAATGGGAATCTAAGATATCGTTTTAAAGCCCTTGTAATTCCCTATAGATACATTAGTCTTTAAATTTTTAAATCCGGTCCAGTCTTTATTTGATACCAATATTAAAAAAAAAAAAATCAATATTTTTAGCTGGTTATTTATTTCTTGGTTCACCAAATGGTGAAACGATGACCTCTCGGCGTCTTTACAACGATAATGGTTTACTGAAAATGTTCGTTGACTTCTTCTTCTATTCAACTTTGGACATAGGCCTCCTGCAGTTTTTACAATATCGTCCTTACATCGCATCTGAGGTTTTCTTCTTCTTCCTGTCCACGGTCTCCAGTTTTGTATTTCAGCATTCCATCCATCAGGAAGATAAAATCCTGTCTCGCATTGTGGCCCGCAAATCTCCACTTTAACCCTGTTATTATGTTCTGTTACATTTTTTACTTTTGTTTTCTCTCTTATCCATTTGTTTGATTTTATGTCATGCAGTTTTATTCCCAACATGAATCTTTCTATTTTTCTTTGCGTTTTTTCTATTTTGTTTATGTTGGCCTTTGTTAAAGTCCATGTTGCTGAGCCCTACGTCAGAGCAGGAAGGATGTACTGATCAAATAAATGGGTTTTTGACACTATTGTATCTTTGTGCTTTTTAGTATCCATCTTAACTTTCCAAACGCTGCCCACGTCAATCTGACTCTTCTTTGTAGGTACAGTGGAACCTCGATAACTCGGATCAATCGGGACTGCGGCCGATCCGGGTTATCGAAAATCCGGGTTAGCCGGAGAATTCGGTAAAAATAATAAAATACGGTATACTTACAGATGAACTCCGTTATAATTGAACTAAAATGAACTACACATCTAAATTATTAAAAACACGCAAACACAAACCTAAGCAAACGGAAGCAAACAATACAAGACTGTACTACACACAATACAGTCACAATCGGAACGATGTTATGAATGGTGAAAACTAAGACCATTGTTTAAAAAAGAATTTTTTAAATAGTCTTTTAGTCTTTTTTAAACAATGCTAAGACAGTTTGAAATAAATAAAGGATTTACAGATGCCTGTTGTTTCCGATAAATCCGAGACAATGACCGTCGCTCTGCCGCCGCCGCCGTGTGCCAACATATACATAGATCAAATTACACAAATACACAATATTATATTACTATCCCTTGCAAGATAATTCTGATGGAATTCCCCAGATTAAGAGACCCGGCCGATATCAAGCACAAAATAATCTGGGGAATTCCATCCGAATTATCTTGCAATGGATAGTACATTCTTATTGTTGAAATGTTCGTCTGACGAAAATCAGTCCGGGTTAGCCGGACTTCCGGGTTATCGGGGGCCGACTTATCGGGGTTCCACTGTACTTCAATTGTTTGGTTCTATTTGTTCATCATCATCAATGGTGCTACAGCCCTATGAAAGAGCCTCGACCTTCCCAAGTTTATTACACCAGCCAGTCCTATCCATTGCCAACCGTTGCCAGTTTGCTGCGCCTATTTTTCTCCCATCCTCATCTACACCATCCTTCCATCTAAGTTTTGGCCTACCCCTATTTCTACTTCCCACAGGTTGTGACATAAGGATTCTTCTAGGAGGGTTGTTATGCTGTGATCTTGCTAGATATCCTGCCCATCTTAGTCTTCCTATTCTTATAAGAGATACTACGTCTTTACCACCAAATATATGTTTATTTCTGTGGTATACCTCGTAGTTGTACCTCCTCCTCCAAATACCATTTTCACAGATGCCACCGAATATTCCTCTCAGGATCCTTCGTTCAAATATAAACAGAAGGTTTTCATCTGCCTTGGAGATGGTCCATGTCTCCGATCCATATGGCAACACTGGTTGTATAAGGATTTTGTATATGGTCTCTTTTGTATATATCTACTCAGTCCAAAATAGCATTTGTTCGCTAGGATTATCCCTCGCTTGATTTCTTCCTTCATGACGTTCTCCTTGGTGATCAGGAGCCTAAGTATGTGAATTGGTTCTATTTATTAGCTTTGATTATTTGACCCAGGTATATATTCGTCAGTAACCTCAATATTTAATGGATTCGGAGATGGACTCGTAATGGTCTTGGTGTATGGTGAGGCGTTGATTTCAAGACGCCTCACCATACAGGGTGACCTACTTAGTATGTGGTTAGTCACCCTGAACGATCTGGGTGCGAAAAGTTTTTTTCCCTTACCTACCCTGGATTGTTTTTGTAATGGATTCGGAGATGGATTCGTTATGGTTAGTGTTGCCCAAAATCGGTCTTGGTCTTGCAGTCTTGGTCTTGTTCTTACGTTTTCGCAAGACCAAGACCAAGACCAAGACCGCCTAATTTTAGCAAGACCAAGACCAAGACTTACCGTGCAAGACTTGAGCAAGAACAAGACTAAGCCTGCGAGACTCTTGCGTCTTGCAGTTAGAACTGAGGGCCGTTTTAGGGAGTATATAAGTTCGGCTATATTCTTAGATACTCTATGAGAAACAAAAAAAATTGTAACAAAAATTTTGAAAATTGGACTTATGCGCATTACGAACTATACCATAAACATACATGGCGAATCAAAATATCCATTAAAAGAACACCCGACACATTTGACATGTACTGAGAGGTCATTATTATAATGTAAAAATAAAAATTTTTAGCCATACATTCTTTCTCAGCAGCAGTGGCGTAGCTAACCCCACAGGGGCCCCGTATCAAAGATTTTCGCGGGGCCCTTTTCAAGAACTGATATAAGGTAGTGCTAGAAAATGTTCGATGCAACACCGTACTTATGTGAATGTGTACTCTTTTGTATGGTGTCTAAGGTTAGACTTTAACGGATACCCTTCTCAAAAACCTGGAAGCCTTTGAAACCTTGGTGTATCGGAGGATCCTACGAATAAGTTGGGTGGATAGAGTTCGTAACGAAGTTGTTATACATTGGAGGGGAAAAATTACGGGAAGTCATCAGAACAGTAAAAACTCGCAAACTTGGATATTTTTTTGGCCATGCTATGAATTGCTATGTGCTATCCGTATTATACTACGGGATGGAAGCGTGGACACTGAAGAAAATTGACGTGAGAAGACCGGAGACATTCGAGATGTGGATGTACCGAAGAGTGCTGAAGATCTCATGGGTAAATAGAATAACCAACGTAGAGGTAATGAGACAGACGTATGTATAAGGAAAGAGAAGGACTTCTAACAATTAAGAGAAGAAAACTGAGATATATGGGACATGTGATGAGAGGAGATAAATATCTAATACTCCACTTCATTATGTAAGTAAAATCCAGGAAAAAGATTTATAGGAAGCTGATAGCTGATTTAACTCATGGCTGAAGAATCTTAGGGCATAGTTTGGATCTAGTAACAACGAATTATTTAGAGCCGCACTCTCAAAAGTAAAAATCGCTTTGATGATTGCCAACCTTCGAAGCGGAGACGGCACCTAGAGAAGAATGCGCCACCCAGAGAATTATAATATACTCCATTTAATAATAAAAGGCAAAGGAGACGGAAGAAAAGGGTCAGGTCGAAGAAAAACGCCATGGCTTAGAAACTTAAGAGAGCCAGCTTCCATTTTCCGAGCTGCCGCCAACAAAATTACTATAGCCAATTTGATAGCCAACACTCGATAATCGAGCATGGCACATGAAGAAGAAGACATGTGTGAATAATTTTATTCTACTTTAAAATTCCTGAAATTCAATTACTCATCAGTACCAACTAACCAGCATCTGAAAGAATTACTAAGAAGTGCTGTCACCATTTATTCACTAAGATTTAAAGAATTATCAAAAGAAGTAAAATAAATTTATAATATTTAAATTTAGTACTAATAGGTTGTACTTTTGTTTACACGTGTTACAAAATCGGCTGAGATACGCAAATGAAATTTTGTGGGTTTTAAGAGGTAGTTTTAACTTTAGTTAGTTAGAACATAGACAGCGATCACTTTAGATCGTGGGTTCAAACCCCACCCGGTGTCAGTTGTTTAGATATTTATTAATTTGGCTAGTCTTTACTATGGCTATGATATTCAAGCTTAAAATGTACCTCTCTGTTACGTTGTTCTAAGATATGCAATAGGCTAATGGGCAACTGCGAGACTTGCAAGACTCTTGCTTCAAGACCAAGACCAAGACCAAGACTGGGAGAGCAATACCAAGACCAAGACCAAGACCAGGTGTAATGGCGCAAGACCAAGACCAAGACTGTCTAAGTCTCGTCTTGGTCTTGCATTTGGGCAACACTAGTTATGGTATTCGTGTATGGTGAGGCGTCGATTTCAAGAAGTGTTGCTGGCTAAATGGGCGCAGTTCCCAAAGGCCATAAAAGAAAAAAAAAAGAAAACCTCAATATTTACGTTATTTATATTTATATCTATTTTGTCATTTGTATTTGTCATGATTTTTGTTTTACTCATGTTCATTTTTAATCATGTCTTCTCTGATACTTGTGCTAGTTGACTCAGCATTGTTGCTAGTTCTTCTTGGTTGGTTGTAATAAGAACAACATCATCGCAATATCTGAGGTGAACCCATGTCTTCCCATTCCAGTTCTTTAAAGACGTCTTCCAAAGCTAAGGTGAAGAGTTTAGGGGATATTACATCTCCTTGTCTTACGTCTCTACGGATTGCTATGGGATTAGTTTTGTTTGTTTTACTGTCACATTCGACTGTCATAGTTGCTGTTTTTTTTAGTTCGTAAAATAACCAATTCATTGATGTAAATATTTTAATGGGTGGTGTTCTATACTTTTATGATTATACTTTTTATTTTTAGGTGTACTCACAAGAAAATCCAGGAGAGATCAATCCCAATTCAATACCGTGGATAATTTTAGTCTAAAAATTGACGAACAAGTAAAGCGTAATGCAAAGGAGTACCGTCCTATTAAAAAATCAAATGATCTTCCTCATATACAGGGTGTCCCAAAAGTAGTGGAACGGTCGAATATTTCGCGAACTAAACATCGGATCGAAAAACTGAAAAATACGTGTTCAATCATTTTCAAAAATCTATCCAATGACACCAAACACCAACCCCCACTACACCCCCTGGAGGTGGGGTGGGGGGTAACTTTAAAATCTCAAATGGAAACCCCCAGTTTTTCTTGCAGATTTTAATGGTTTACATAAAAGTAAGCAACTTTTATTCAAGACATTTTTTCGAACTGTGGATAGATGGCGCTATAATTGGGAAAAACGATTTATCCTGATACCATAGGTAAATTATAGAAACGGTCTAATATCTCACGAAATACACTTCCAAATGTGAAACTAAAAAACAGATTTTTAATCTTTTTCGAAAACCTATCGAATAACACCAAACATGACCCTCCAACCCACCCCCTGAATGTGGGGTGGGGGGTAACTTTAAAATCTTAAATAGCAACCTCCACTTTTTATTACAGATTCAGATCCGTCATGAAAAATTAAGTAACATTTATTCGAAACATTTTTTAGAATTGTTAATAGATGGCGCCTTAAGTCAAGCGTCCACAGACCCGCATCGTACGCATCGTACGCAACGGATTTTAGTTTGACAATCGATAATGCGATCCGTACGATGCGGATCAGTGGACGCGGTTACATAAGTTTCTGTACAAGGCAAACTAAAATCCGTTGCGTACGATGCGTCCGATGCGTACGATGCGTACGATGCGGGTCTGTGGACGCTTGCCTTTAATTGGAAAAATTCGATTTATTAGCGCCATCTATCAGAAATTTTAAAAAATGTTTCGAATAAATGTTGCTTAATTTTTTATGACGAATCCGAATCTGCAATAAAAGTGGGGGTTGCTATTTAAGATTTTAAAGTTACCCCCACCCCACATCCAGGGGGTGGGTTGGAGGGTCATGTTTGGTGTTATTCGATAGGTTTTCAAAAAAGATTAAAAATCTGTTTTTTGGTTTCTCATTTGGAAGTGTATTTCGTGAGATATTACACCGTTTCTATAATTTACCTATGGTATCAGGATAAATCGTTTTTCCCAATTATAGCGCCATCTACCCACAGTTCGAAAAAACGTCTTGAATAAAAGTTGCCTACTTTTACGTAGCGAATCCAAATTTTCAAAAAAAAACTGGGGTTTCCATTTAAGATTTTAAAGTTACCCCCCACCCCACCTCCAGGGGGTGTAGTGGGGATTGGTGTTTGGTGTCATTGGATAGATTTTTGAAAATAATTGAACACGTATTTTTCAGTTTTTCGATCCGATGTTTAGTTCGCGAAATATTCGACCGTTCCACTACTTTTGGGACACTATATATTTGATCATTTTCAATAATATCAGTCAATAGTACGTTCTTTAACGGTAAAATATTGCAAAACCTCTAAATTTTAAAGAACCGCTTGGATTGACATGAAATTTGGCATACACATAGCTAAGAAGTCAAAGAAAAAAGTGATATTGTGCCGATGTCTGCTTTTGCCATAGGGGTGAGTTTAACCCCCTTTTGGTGGTGAAAAATATATGTTCGAAATAATTTCGGAAATGGATAAAATGACTAATTCTAAGCAACTTTTGTACTATAAAGTTTTTTCACAAAGTTAATACATTTCGAGTTATTTGCGAGTGAATTTAATTTTTCTACAAAATTACCACGTTTTCAGACGGTTTTTCGGAAATATCCCAAAAAGTAAGTATTTGATCGAAAAAAAAAATTCTTATCAAAAATATAGCACGTAAAAAAGTGAAAACATGGTGTATATATTAGGTCACTATACCTGTAGTAGAAGCAGAGTTATAGCCAATGAAAAATAGGTTCATATTCAAGAAAATGTCATCCCTCACCAGCAGCATGGTTTTATCAAGGGTCGTTCAACGATCACAAACTTACTTCATTGTATAAGTGACTGGTCTTCATCTTTAAACAATCGACATCCTGTTGATGTAGTCTATTTAGATTTCTCCAAAGCTTTCGATCGTGTTCCCAAACGTCGATTACTAGCTAAATTGGATCACTATGGTATCCGCGGAAAGTTAAACTTTTGGATTCAAAATTTTCTATCAGACAGGTACTTCCGAGTTCGTGTTGGGGAAGCTTATTCACTGGACAAACCAGTCAAGAGTGGAGTTTCACAAGGATCAGTACTTGGACCACTACTATTTTGTATATACACTAGTGATCTTCCTCTTGTTGTATCCAGTAAGGTTTCCATTTACGCAGATGATACTAAATTATATGTGAATCCAATTATTGACCAACATGTTCTTCAAACCGACCTTGACGCAATATTCAAATGGTCCTCAGAGTGGTTACTTCCACTGAATATTGAAAAATGCGTCATACTACATATTGGCAAAAATAACCCATTACTACCGTACTTTATTAATGGGCATCCCATAGAGTCAGTAACCTCCCACAAAGATCTTGGAGTGATAGTTAACAGTAACTTAAATTGGTCTGACCATATAGTGTCCGTGTGTAAACGTGCAAATTCTAAACTGTTTCTAATCCGCAAATGTTTTACACGAATATTTCTAACCTCAATGAGTAAACTTTACTCTATATACGTCAGACCTATTCTTGAGTTTGCAGGACCAGTGTGGAGTCCAGATCTTAACCGTGATAAAGTCTTACTTGAAAATGTTCAACGTAAAGCCACAAGACTGGCATTTGGCCGTGTAAGACCTAATTATGAAGACAGACTATCCTTGGCTCATCTAACAACATTTGAACATCGACGTCTTCGAGGTGACCTAATTATATCCTTCCGTATTTTAAAATATAATTTTGGAAACCTTAACACAATATTTACGCTAAATCTAGACGAACGATTAAGAGGTCATCGATATAAATTAAAGAGGGAACAGACGACAACAAGATCCAGAATGAACTTTTTACCAAACAGAATATTTAACATCTGGAATAACTTAGATGAAGACACCATATCGGCAACTAGTGTTAACATTTTTAAAAATAGACTTGATAATTCTTTATTTTCTTTGCAAGACTGAATAATTTTAGGACGGCATTATTTTTGGTTCAAAATTTTGTTTGAAATTGTAATCTTTAAAATTTTTATTAGTTTTATAACGATATTTTTCTTTGTTTTGAACATTATGGGAGCTTTACAGGATTGAATTGTTTTAGGGCGACATTGTTTTATTGTTTCAATATTTTTATTTGATGTTTGTTAATTTTTAACTTTATTCTTAATGTGTATTAGTTGTAAAATGATATTTCTCTTTGTTTTTGGGCATAATAGGAGCTCGCTCCTCTGCCCTTATTTGATTTATAATAATAATAATAATAATAATAAATTCGTCAAATTCCAAATCGAATATTTTAACGTGCCATAAACTTTTTTGGGGAAAACCCATTTTAACTTTTTTAAAGTGTTTAAAAATGCTTATTTTTGCTTTTTAAAAAAATTTTTTGGCATCAAAAGTAAACAAGTTACGCTCAAAATAAAGTTGGTCCCTTTTTTTTGGTAAGAAATCGGGAAATTCACCCCCTAATTAGCAATTTAAATGAACTTAATTGTTACCACTTCACAAGTTTTTCACTCGCGTATGTATTGATCACATGATCTGTAAGTTTCATCGGTTCAAAGTCCTTATTTTGGAAAGAACTGTGGTTAAAAGGGCTTGAACGAGTCACTTATCACAAGTGTATGCAAATTTAGAAACACCGGATCTTAACCAATTTTTGTCTTACAGAAAAACAAAAAAAAAAAATACAAAATATTCAGAAAAGTAAAGCCGACTTTTTTTTAATGTTTTTTTAGTATTTTTGATATCACTAACAATTTTTAAGTTACTTTGAAAAAAAGCATTTTTTTCAAAATAAAAATTTTTAAAAATTTTACTTTAAAACCAAATTTTTTCAAAAATAAGCACTTTGAATCGATGAAACTTACAGATCATATAAACACAACATAAGTAAAGTAACCTGAGAAGCGGTAACGATTAATTTCATTTAAATTGCTAATTGGGGGCTGATCTTTATGATTTTTTTTTGCCAAAACAAAAAGAACCAACTTTATTTTGAGCGTAACTTGCTTACATTTGATGCTAGAATTTTTTTATAAAAACAGAAATAAAGCTTTTTTTAAATACTTTAAGAAAGTTGTAATGTGTTTTCCTCAAGAATGCTTCATTATTTGGATATTTCACATTGAATTATTCTATTTGGAATTTTTCGAATATGAACCTATTTTTCATTAGCTGTAACTCTGCTTTTGCTAGGTATAGAGACCTAATATATACACAATTTTTTTCATTTTTTTATAGTCTATAGTTTTGCTAGGAATATTTTTTTCGACAAATTGCTTACGTTTTGAGTTATTTGCGAAAAACCGTCTAAGAACGTGGTTATTTTGTTGAAAAATGAACATATTCACTTTCAAATAACTCGAAAAGTATTGATTTTGTGAAAAAACTGTATAGAACAAAAGTTGTTCACCCTTGAGATGGGGTGAAAGTCACCCCCAGTGCAAAAGCACACATCGGCACCATATCACTTTTTTTCTTTGACATGGTAGTTATGCCTATACAAATTTTCATGTCAAATGTAAGTGGTTCTTTAAAATTTAAAGCAAAAACCGTGAAAGAATGTACTACAAGGCACAATTAATCACGTATTCCACTTATTCCAGTAATTATAAATACATTTCGCCTGTCAAATTACCAGAGTACACACACTATAAAAATAGTCCCACCAGTCGATCTCCAAAAATACCAGCTCATAGATTTAATTTTTGCGGTGTATGCACCTCACATGTAAACGACACGGAGGTCATATTAATTTATCCCCATTAAATTCCTGAACTAAGAATACTATAATATAGAATTTGTTCTTTTTCAAAGTTACTTGGCACTAGTTTGGTTGAATCCAAATACAGATTAGTAACAAAGTAAATAGTCGAGGAAATGAAGCATTTTGGCTCGCAATTTTTTCGTCCAGCATGGATTTACTTGAAATTTCCACAGAAGGTAGGGAATAGTCCAAGGATCATTTTCTATATCATGCTGCTGTACGCTAAAACCTTGGGGGTAGTTGTCAAACGAAACTGTTTTTCTATAATATTTTTACGACCAATACAAACCGAGATACGGCATGTTAAAGGTTAGCTTTTTTCGTCAAATGCATAATTTGAAATAATCAAAGCCAAATAACGGGAAAACTTTGCATTTTCCAGGAAAACTTACATGATGTTTTTCAAGCATACAATAAGATCTTTCAAAAAAAAAAATAAAAAGTTTTTGCATAAAAATTGAGCAATTTATGATAAAAAAAACATACATACCTATTTTTCTCTACGAAAGAAACAGTGAAAACAACCCCCTACCTACCCTTGTAACTAAAAATTGGTCTTCGCTTTTCTGTAATTCCTTTTATATTTATATTATCAACACACCCAAGAAGTTTGACCTATTTAAAAGGCCTAATTTTAGAAAAATTGGAGTTTAAAAAAATTGATTTTTTGCAATTTTGCATTTTTTATCATTTTCTTTAAAATATCTCCGAAAATACTGGCGATACGAGAAAAATGATAGATTACTAAATTGTAGCTTTTATAATAGCTAAAATTTCCCTATGCATATATTTTCATTACAGTGAACAGTTAGCGATATATAGCTGTTTAAAACATCTATTTACGAGCAAACATCCCCTTATTCGAGCCCTTTAAACCCACCTCAATTAAATATTAAGGGATATTACGGAATTTAATTTACACAGTCTTATTACTCTTCAAAAATCCTACAAAACTATTATAGAAAAAACTTTTTATCGCCAAAAATAAAGGAGCTATGTTTATAAAACTAATTTTTTTTTCGAAAAATTCGAAGTCCCTTTATAGAGCATTTTCAATGTACCTATATATTACCACAGAGCCGGTTCGTATACTGGATGACTAAAAAACTATTTGTATGTGTATTTTTATATATTTGTAAATTCGGATTTTTGTGTAAATAAATGTTTTTATAATTCTTTAATTCTACTTTTTTTTCTGTATAGATCTATTAAATTGTCTACTTATAAAAATTGCAATGTTATTAAGGGTGGTTTTTAAGGGTTGAAATATTATGATATTATATCCTAAAGCATAAGACAATCATTATTTAACCAGTCAAAACCAAATGTTACCTATCTTAAAGTTTACAATGTTTTTATATAATTTTTGACAATAAGGGTAGTTTACACCCCTAAAAATAATCAACGTCCTTGAGCATGATATAGACTATGAAGTACAGGGTAAGATGATCCTAACCCCAAATTGTTATGTAAATTGATGCAAGCCTAAATTATTCTTTTAGGATAAGTAAACTTTTCATATATAGCTCCAACAAGGGTGGTTTTAAGGGTTGAAATATTGTGATATTATATCTTAAAGCAGAAAACAATCATTATGTAACTAATTAGAGGCAAATGTTGACAATATTAAAGTTTAAAATGTTATTTTATAATTTTTTACAATTAGGGGTGGTTTTCACCCTTAAAAAACCAAAAGCGTACAACGGCTCAATATAGAAAATGAACTAGAGGGTGTAATGAGCCTAATCCCAAATTGTTTTACAAATCGATGCTGGACGAAAAAATTGCGAGGTTTTGCCATTTTTCCAGCTTAATTTCCTCGACTAAAAGTGGTGCCAAATTTAAAAATCTTAATTTTAGAATTTAGTCAGGAAATTTTAAATTTGTGCAGTGAGCAGGCATTAAACAATAGAAAACTAGTTATAAACAACGTAATATATAATAAACATAAACGAGTGTCAGGAATAACGTCTATATAGTCTAATTTCTTTTCCTTTCTTTATTTTTTGAAGTGCTAACCACTTTTGTTTTTTTTTTCCTTTGTTATTTTGGTGACCATTGCTGTTACTGTCTACGTTAACTCAACTCGTTTTCTGTCCAATTCTTCTATTATTAAAGTGTCAAAATAATTTGTTCGACCTCTTTTTGACATTTTTTTCGTGGATTAGCATTCTAGTAGACCCTGTGTAATTTGGCGCATCAAGAACATAAATATACTTTATTCTTGATAATTACTAACTTACTGTTACTGCGTAATGCGCGAGATGCACGACAGCAAAAAGTCAAGCTACGTGCCATTAATTTGCGTCAGTCAGTTGTTTATATTTCGTTCATTAGCGTCAATCACGTTTGGATAAAGATTGATGCACTTCGATTTCCATAAAGTTGCAAAAAATAAAACGTTTTCTATAAATCTGTTGTAAGCAAGTGAATCAAGATAATTTTCACAATAGTACAGTTTGCAATGCAACACTGTAACTTGTGCAAGGTTTGTTAATTGAATGTAATTCATTCTCTTGTTAATTAATTGTAAAATACATAATGGTGTAAATATTGTATTTAAATGGGATTAACCAGAGTTGATAAAAAAAAATTGTTGCCTAAAAAGGTTGACGTTTCAATGTCCACCCCGGAAATCGTTTTCAAAAAAGATTATTATATCTTCTTCTTCTTCAGGTGCCATCTCCGCTACGGAGGTTGGCAATCATCATAGCTATTTTAATTTTTGAGGCAGTAGCTCTAAATAGTTGTTTTGAGCTGCATCCAAACCATTCTCTCAGGTTCTTCAGCCATGAAATTCGTCTTCTGCCGATGCTTCTTCTGCCATCTATCTTTCCCTGCATTATGAGTCTCAGGATGCCATAATTTCAATACACTTTAAACAATAAAACTACAGCAGAGGGTACTTTTTAGTAGCCCAGACAATCTTTATGATTATTTAATCTGCTTCTATTTCTCCGAGGTACTTTAATGTAGCCCAGAAGTTTAGAATACAATAGAATATAAAATAAAAACGTATACCATTTTTATTCAGTTGCAATGCGAAGGCAAAACAATCTTACTTTTCAATTAGAATACGGAATGCAGTCCAGTCCCTTGAATCACGATTTTCGGCTCTTATTGGAGCCTTCATCGGAAAGAACGTAGGCACTGTTCTCCATATACAGGCACAATAGAATATATTTATTTAACTACTTTTTGCACATTTTGCCTTGATTTCATATTACGAGGGTAGTAAGTTTACTTACACTAAATTTTTATTTGGTTTGTCCTCAAACAATAAAATAGAATAGGGTACTTTTTAGTAGCCCAGAAAATCTTTATTTTGAGCTGCTATTAAGCTGCTAACTTATTTCTAAAGAAATTGTATTCAAAGAGTGTATAACCACCAAGGTGTTGAGGAGATTATGTCTTATCAATATTGAAGTTTACATACTTGACTATGGTGTTGTAGGTAACAGCCATGCTCTTTCTGAAAAGATCTCAGGGTGGATGTTTTATACCCTACTTATTGTACATCAAATTTTGGTTATTCTGTGTGTTTCTGCATTATTTCTCTGGTTTCTCTGTGATTTCTGTGATTTTCTATTTTCTGTGCTTTGGTAGTATTCGTAGTTCGTATTGTCTTTGTGTATTGTGTGTTGCATATGTATCGTGTATGTCTGAAGACGTATGTTTCACATTTTTATCTAATTAGAGAGATATCGCAAATGCAAACGATAATATCGTGTCAAGACGTAAATAACGTATAACGTTCTATTTCAGCACAGGCAACAAGAGAGTTATCGCAAATGTTCTGGGGCGGGGCTTAACGTTATTATGACAACCGACGTTTGGTATTACAATGTAACCTAGAAATTAATTTTGAGGAATACTGTAATTGTTTTTTATTGAAAAATGAATTTGGATATTGAGCTGGTTGACATGCATTTTAATTTTAATGATTTAACCAACAATAAATATAAATAGTTAGTATAAAAATAATATAAAATATCTGAATAAATAATATCCTAACCACAAAAAGTAGTCTATTGTAGACAAAATAAAAATGCACGTGTTTCCCAACATAAGATGATTCACAGTATTTAGTTTATAAAATTTGTATTCTATACATTATTTTTATGTTTCATCCCAAATGTCAAATTAGCGTTAACGTTATTACCGTCCCTTATTTCAACCTAAATAGCGGGACACGCTATCCGGTATTAGCGTAACATTCATTCTGCGCTTGCGTACATGTCAAAATAGCGTATTCCGCTATTAGCGTGCGATAAAAATGCATTTGCGATATCTCTCTATTGTTTCATGTTCGACCCGTAATAAGTTTTTCAATAATATAATAAAAAGCTTGTTTCCATTGAATTAATTACTACAGCTAAGGTGATGAGCGTACTAATAACCGGCAGAATAGCGCAAAAGATGGAAAACATATTAAATTGTGAGATAAAAAGAAATAAAACTAGTAGAGGTGTTAAATTTAGCGATAATAACATATTAATTGACATTATATACTCCTCACTTAAAGAACTAAACTAATCTAAAAGGGAAGTTCCCTAGGTTGGCTGTATACCATATAGTTAAAAAACTCTAACATGAAGTAAAAACCACTTCTATGTAATTGGTATATTTATTAAAATCTAAAAAATCCCAATGGATTGAATAAAATGTGTACAATTCAGAACGTTTTCAGACCTATCGGTCCATCATCAGTGAATTTGAATTCACTGATGATTTGAATTTGTTTGGTTCTGGGGCTATTTAGCAAGTATTCAAATTTACTGATGATGGACCGATAGGTCTGAAAACGTTCTGAATTGGACACATTTTATTCAATCCATTGGGATTTTTAAATTTTAATAAATATACCAATTACATAGAAGTGGTTTTTACTTCATGTTAGAGTTTTTTAACTAAGTTAATGTTAATTCAAAGTGAGTTAGGGGTAATTGAATGTATATTTTTTTCGACGAGTACTCAAATCTAAGTATTTAAGATTAAATACCGGGAAAACCATGCATTTTATAAAATATACCTTCTAAACACTTGTCAAAGTACTTTAGAATACCTATCAGATGAGCCTCAGAAGAAGTTAATAGCATCAAAATTAAGCAAGTTATGATGAAAATAATAGAACGATTTCGAATTTTTTAGGAAAAAGTGAAAAATAAAACATGCCATTTCCAAAAAAATTAAAATTTATCCTTACAAAAATTTCTTTATATTAGCATAAGTAATTATTTCAACAATTTCGACCGGTTTAGAATGCATATTTTTGAGAAAAGATATACATACCTAATTTAAAAAAATCAGAATTTTTAAAATTATCGTATTTTTCATATTCTTTGGATAATAACTCCAAAAATACTCAATATACGTAAAAATAATATATAACCAAATTTTAGTTTTTTCTGTATCAAATATTTTACCTTTTTTACTATTTCTGTAGGGTAAAAAATAACCGAGGTAGAAACGTTTAAAGCTTAAATTTTGCTGCGAGAACCATGTAACCGGGGCCATTTAACCTTTTATTTTTAAAAGACTGAGGGGTTTAAAAGATTAAATTCAACGTGATTTAATAGCCCTTGGAATTAATTTTCAAATAGTTTTTAGGTGAACCTGATATCATAAAAATTAACGGAGTTATTTAATAAAAACAATAACATTTTTTGGAAAAATTTTTAAAACATAAATTTTGAAAAATTTTTGGAGCATAAATTTTAATGCTATCGACTCGTTCGGGTGTTCATTTGATAGATATTTCTAAGTACGTTGACAAATGTTTAATAAGTTTATGGTATAAAATGCATCATTTTCCTGTTATTTAAGCTTGAATAATTAGATTTGGGTACTCGCAAAAAAAAATATACATTCAATTTATATGTCAAAAATGATTTATTACAAATGCCACTTACAAATGTTTAAATTGTGAAAATTATAGTAAAAATGAATAAAACACCTTCAAAAATAATTATAATTCTTACAGAAAACGAAGTATTTATATAACGTCAGAAGAATCCCATCGGAAATTTTTTGTAATCCTTTCTTGAATATTATGAAAGATTTTCGGAGGTCCCATAAAAAATTTAACAGTAACTGAATTAGGTGAGAAGAGGAGCCCAAAAATTGAAGTTAGATGATCGAAAAAGACAATATTTGATTCATTTTTTTGTTAACCTATAAGATAAATTAATGTTATTTAATATGCTTAATCAAAATTTAACCCTCACGCACTTTGTAGTCTATTTGACTAACAACTTAAGTGAGAAACTGGGTTTATTTATTATGTATTAGTTGCTACAAATAAACTCTATTATTATTATTATTAGTAAAAATTACCTATAACTCACTTTAAGTTAACACTAGAAGGCATTATTTGTGAAAAATCGGTTCAAAACATGCATTTTTCTCACGAAAAATTAAAATCTTTGATCTTTAATAACTCAAAAAATTTTGATTTATTTTCATAACTTTATATAATAAATTTTGCTTAGAATTTGTCCCTCTATCGAATTACGGGGTTATTCTTAATACAATAATTTTCACCCCCGAGAAGGGGTGGTATCCACCCCAGGGTCAAAGCCCAAGTTGGCACCATGTCACCTTTGTTCCATGAGATATCCTCTAACCACTCACCAATTTTCATGCAAATCTATGCAGGTTCAACGAAATCGGAGGTAATAGTTCATATCCACCTTCAGTAACTGCACTATCTCTCTCTTTGATCTCTCTGTGCTGTAATCGTTCTTGTTACCATTGTTTGTCTTAGAGATTAGCCGAACTACATCTGAGAAGATCACAGAAATAACGAAAACAATAAAAATTCGACAGTTATAATATTTCAGCGATGGAATGAGGCATCAAGAGAGGTATAACTTCTACACCTCAATACAGGACAAGATCACCGGAAAAAAGACCCTAGCCGAAGAAGAACATCCTGGCTCGGAAATCTCCGAAGAGACATCCACTAATCCATTTCGAGCTGCTGTCAGTAAGGGCATTATTGCTAAAATGATCGCTAACGTTCAATAATCGAACAGGGTACTGATACAAAAAAAGTGTTTCACCCTGTATAGTGTTTTGTCATAACTTTTGTGCGGATTGTATAATATTAATTTTTGCGACGACGCTCCATTTTGTTTTGTTTGCGCTGATGTACTTAGTAGTTTATAGTTATTAGCATATTTAGTTTATATTTTATACTTTTTTCTCAAATAACTTGTAAAAATGTTGCGTCTCCTCCATCTCCATTAAGTCTTCTCTTGCGATGGAGTAGTTAGCTTGACCATCACAGCCTACTACTAATAGACTGGCTGAAAATCAGGATTGTTTACAGGCTGACCCCGTATCATTAGCAGAACAAACAGTACGGGATAGTTAGAGTAGGGTTCGTGACTTGGCTGAAATCAATCCCGGATTCCTCTCTTTGAGCAGATTTGCTATTTGCCTGCAGACAAATACAAGCTTAGTGTAGGTTAAATAGCGTATTTTGCATCGGCAAGGGGGGGGGCGGATTCTTGATGACGGGGTGACTGCAACTAATGCCAATGTATTTATATATAGTCCAAGTAATGAAGCTTGAAATAGGACAAAACCTCGCAATATTATTTACAGAATAGATCGATTTGCTTGAAAATTTGAGAATAAGTAGTAGATAGTCCAAGGATCAAAATCTATATGAAGCAGAAAGGCGCTTTTATCATGGGGGTGGTTGCCACCCCATCTGGAGGGTGGAAATTTTTTATTTTATTTTGACCGCAAAAGTTGGTAAACACATTCATTCTAAGCAAACGACGTTCTATACCCTATTCCACGAACATACGCCTGTTTTGGATTACGTCGACAACGAATATTTTACTGTGCAAAATAAGAAGAACGAAAGTAAATTGCAAATTACATTGTTGTTTATTGGAATAATTATTAGCGCCATTTACTTTCGTACTTTTTATGTTGCACAGTAAAATATTCGTGGTCGAAGTAACACACAGTAGCACAGTATGTTCGTGGAATGGCCCATATACATTTTTTCTTGATAAAATTAATAGTTTTCGATTTATTCGCTATCGAAAGTGTTAGTTTTTTATCGAAAAAATCAATGTTTTTAGTCAGTTTTCTGCTAATAACTCAAAAAGTTTTCGTTTTATCAAAACAATTTTGCTTAACAAAAATGTACCTTTTGAAAAAAATAAACAAAACAGTTTTTTTTATTTTCTTTAAGTTAGCTCTAGCTTTCTTACATGTTAGCTCTTCTTTGTCAAATGCTAAATAATGTAGTTTCAAACTCAAAAGACGGGAAAAATGTGCATTTTTCGAGGATAACTTGTTCAAACTAATTTAAAGTATTTAAAAATATCTATCTCCAGAAATAAAAAAAGTCTCTAGCTCAAAAAGTAAATGACTTATTATGAAAATAATGTCAGTCCCTATTTTTTTTCTCAGCGAAAAAGTGATCGGAAACTTCCCCCTACTTAATACCCTAATTAAAATTAGTCATTGACCTTATTTGGTCTTCTATATTTTTGTATTAGTAATAGGTTATAGAGGTTTGACCGACTTAGAATGATTAGTTTTTAAAAAAATGAAGTTAAAAGCGAATAACGAATTTCTGTAGTTTGGTAAAAAATGCAATTGGATGTTTCTTTCAGGACCCAGGCTTCACTGTCATAGCATTTTATTGGTCCAATTCTTGCTGTGCTTACCGCATACATACTTGCATTTTGAACAAACTATGGTTGTTTTTACCCACTTATTGGCCTTTTTCTTTTAGATTTTGCTAATTTGACACATGAATGATATCGTCCCTTTCCATTTTAGGATGGTGTTGAAGGTATTCAAGGGGATTATTTATAGCCCACTGTCAAGTTTTTTATAAAAGTATGAGGAAATGAATTAAATTATAGAAATGCTAATTATGCCATCTAATAGGGTAGTAGTAAGCCGACAACTACTAACTATATTTGAGATTTTTAGGAACAAAGGTATTTAGAAAATCGGATATAATGCAATGTTGTGGATACTTTTTAACCCTCCTTGGTCCTTCTAGGGCAGGAAAAGTATACTTTCGGTAGAGATAGGTGGAAAACATCTTACCAGTTGCATTCTGCGGCATGCAAATCAGGATTTATTGTCGCTGTCATTTTGATTGCAAAATATTTTGAATACCTAGAGTCTATAGTCAACCACCTAAAATCTGCGCAAACTAATGTTTTAGAGGTAGCGGAACATATTCAAATTCAAATCATGGATATTTTTAACTCGTTCAGCGCCCACGCCGACAGTATGTCGGCATGAGGGTTTCATCGAGAGTACCGACGACGCACGGGTTTCGGCGATAGTATTGTTTACTAAAATAACCGTTACGAGCATGGGTTACTCAGTTGAGCTCTGTTAAGGGTATGGGCATCGAACGAGTTAAAAAACACAGACAGAACGCAGAGAACGTAACAAACACTTTATTGCATGAAGCCAATAAGATAGCCGAAGAATGCGGTTTTGAATTATCTACCTCTAGAACTATAAACAAACAATAGCATAGAAGCAATCAACCAGCTGATACGCCTAGTAAATACTGGGGCGATCCATGGTTCTTCCGTATCTGGATTCTATCATATCTTCTCTAGAGACACGGTTTTCCGAAGAAAATACGCCAGCCTTCGCTCTGAGTCTTCTGCATCCCAAGCATTTTTCAAAAATTGATTTATATTGCCTTAAATTATAACTGAGACAATCCTTGAGACGTCCAAACCATTATGAAGTATGGGTAGAACATTGGAATAAAAAACGCCTTAATAATGAGTAATTCAACACCCTTGAAATTTTTGAACTGGTTCGAGCGTCCACTACTTTTTATTCGTTAACAAAAAAATTGCTGGAAATTCTCGTAACATTGCCTTGCACTACGTGTACACAGTTGAAAGGTCGTTCAGCAGTCTTCGAAGAATAAAAACATGGTTGCGGAATACAATGGTCGAAGATCGCCTTAATGGGTTAGCTCTAATGAGCATTCATCGGAAACAAATAGTATCAAAAAAGAAAGAGTTTGCAGAGAAAGTTTTACAAAAATTTACAATTGATCCGCTTAAATTGTTGTTTAAATAATAGTGTTTAGGAATAGACAATTTATCTTGCTTCGCAAATCGAAGGCTTATCCAGGAGGAAATAAACTTGTTAAATTTGCATCACGTTTTTGTAAAAAGCATTAAAAAGTTTTTAAATATTTAAATTATATTTAGTTTGCTTTATTTTTGTATGAAGGCGTTGAGTTATAATTTTGGCTTCAAAAACGTTATTTTCAAAACTTTTCTGAGGGAAACCCCTCTTCCCTCTCAGTGAACACTATCAATTTACGTCTATATTTTTTATTATTGCTTATCTAACCAATTTTTTTATTTCTAAAATCGCCCCCCCCCCCAGTTTTGATCCTGCGGACGCCCATGAGCATCTTTGTCCACTGTGATCCTCCCTAGTGTTCCATTCCTCTTTCAATTGACTTTTAACCTTTCCTGTCTTCGTCTTCCCTCGACCATAGTAGGTAAGCTCTAGATCTCTTCTCTCATGCAGCTCTTTTCTTTCCACTACCAAAATTGTCAGCGGAGCACATTCAGCGATGGCGAACAACGCTGCCGCAAAGACACAGTCCTGTAGGCGCTTACCACTCGCAGCAGACTCTTTCTGTCCACTCGTGTCGGAACGCATTTTCTGTAGCCCAATAAGCTTTTCTAAATATTGCAGCTACATCTCTAAGTTTAATTAGCTCTACTCGATTTTGAACACTAAATCTCTCATACTAAATCCTAAAATTCCTAAACTTCAATCCTATGAGACGACGGCTATCGAAGGACTGCTGCTGCTTATGTACCTAATGCATTTTGACAAGAGCTATGAATGAGTCATACCGATGCAGTACAAATTTTTCGTCTTATTTGCAAGCTCATATCTCTTGTTAAAATCCATTAACTCTACTATTTATTTTTTCATATCTCATAATAATTGTACCTCTATTAGTTAGAAACTCTAATTTCGTTGAAATATAGTGTATTATAAATTTGAAGTAAGTCCTCGGTAGTATAGTGGTCAGTATCCCCGCCTGTCACGCGGGAGACCGGGGTTCGATTCCCCGCCGGGGAGGACTATTTTGGTTTTATTTTTCTCGTTTTTCTTATGGGTCTGACGTAAACTGTAATAATTAATTATTTAATATATCTATAGTTATTAGGAATAGGAATTCCAATTTAAAAACAATTTTTTAAATAATTGCAATTCTTTAGTTTTTACCTGTTTTTTTTTTAATTTTTAACATGGTTCATCTTGAACATAAGCTGCAATAATAACACACAAGAATATAACATAGACATAAAGATAATATTATATTTGCTAAAGACTGCTTTGTTTGTAATGATGTTCTAATAAAAATAAAAAAAGGTTGAGGCCCCGACGAGATTCGAACTCGTGATCTCCTGTTTACTAGACAGGCGCTTTAACCAACTAAGCCACGGCGCCGTTGACTACACCAATTTTATCACGTTATATACACGAATCTTAATTTTCTTTACATTTTATAGGAATAGGACTACATATTATTATCTGTCCCAGGATTACACGAATTATAAAAAAATAGGTGAAATAATTAAAGCATTGCTAGAACGGATTTATAAAACTGAAGAATAAATATGTACTTAAAATAAGAAAACAGTAAGTAAGTAAAAAAAGTAAAATAATAATAAATAAGAAAAAACGAAGAATGCTACTTTAAGAAGTTGAAGGGACAGAGAGGTGAATGGTAGAAGAAAACCGAGGAGAAGATTGAAGGACCGAGTGGCAGAGGACTTGAGAAGACTGGCAGATGAGGTTAAAATGAAGAAAACACGATGGAGAGAAATTAGTGAAGAAGAGAGAAGGAAAAGCTCTAAATTACCGTTATCTACACCAGTGGCGGATCCAGCAGGATTCAGCATCGTCAAGAGGGGGGCCGATTGGCTAAATTTCTATGAAAAATAAATGAATAAATTAATGTTTTTATAATCTTTATATATAACTTGGTTTGAGAAGGGTGGCCCCCATCGCCCCCATCGCCCTCCCCTGGATCCGCCACTGACCTACACGAACCCCGTGACCAAACAACAGTTGTTTAACAACTGTAGAATTAGTTGCAGCAGACAGTTTGTGCACTGTGCAAAAGCCTTTTTATTATCAAGTTGGTTAAAAATGGAAAGTTTGTCCGATCAGCTGTCAAGGTAGGTATGTGCAACATTTTTCTCCAACACCACATCTCAAAGGCATAAATTTTTGGCGTTCTTGTGCTCAAAGAGTCCAAGTTTCTTCCCCGCATAGTAATATTAAGATTACAAGTGTATTCAATAATATTATCTTTATCTTTTGACTAATATATCTATCTTTTAGTTAGGCGATCGCATTTTTGCCATATCAATGAGTCTACAAACTTCTGCTTCGTAAGTAGTTGCCATAGTTAGTTATTCTAGATCCGAGGTAGTTAAAGCTATCTAGTGTTCCTGCAAGTGGTTAGATACTCAGCTGAATAGTGTTAATCTGTCAATCACTATTATTTTCGTTTTCTCTTTATTAATTCATAATAAGGTGTCACAATGCTGTCCGTCCAATTCAACGTTTCACAGGAGTTCTAGCATTTATTATTCATTTGACGCTGCAAGTGCAGTGTTGTCAGAAAATCTTAAATTGGAGATTTTTCTACCAGCCACAGTTACTATACATCGACCCATCCTTTCGACTTTTAGGAGCATATGATCATAGGGGTCTTCTTTTACGCGTTTTAAAACGAAGTCAGATCAATAGGTACTAAGTAGGAGTTGATAACAATTCCACAATCTGCGCTCGGTATATCTTCTACAGTACAGTTGATAGCTGAGGATTTCCATATTAATATTTTTAGGATCTAATCTATTCGATTTATTTTTAGTCCACCTGGGCTACGTGAGTGTTGCTGATTAAACGTGTTTGCAATTGCAGTCTTCACAGACTTCCAAAAGACTGTTACCCCTAACATGTCTCTGTCACAGTCCATTGTTACCCGAAACTCCTTCAATGTTTGCATTAGATGACTACTTTGGCGATAAAGACTCCTGGGATTGTGACTAGGTTATGATTGAGAATAGAGTTCTAGATGACCATAGAACCTATTAATGTCTTCAGCCTATATGCAGCTGTTGTAAAAGCTTATCTGTATAAGATGTAAATTATTGGTTGATATTCGCATTTGAATGATTTAATGAATATTATTCTGTCATCTACAATCTACAGTATCATATCCAATGACACAGTCGTCCAGTTTGGAGGTAATAATTATTGCTACTCAATTTGTATTATCTGGGCCAGAAATGTAGACGACGCGACTAGTGTTGCCCAAAATCGGTCTTGGTCTTGCAGTCTTGGTCTTGTTCTTGCGTTTTGGCAAGACCAAGACCAAGACTGCCTAATTTTAGCAAGACCAAGACCAAGACTTACCGTGCAAGACTTGAGCAAGAACAAGACTTAGCCTGCGAGACTCTTGCGTCTTGCAGTTAGATCTGAGGGTCGTTTTAGGCAGTATGTATATTAGTTCGGCTATATTCTTACGTACTTTATGACAAACAAAAAAAATTTGTAACAAAAATTTTGAAAATTGGACTTTGTTCACTACGAACAATACCATACACATACATAGCGAGTCAAAATATCCATTTAAATAACACTTGACAAATTTGACACGTACTCAGGTCATTATTACAATGTAAAAATAAAATATTTTGTACTTTCCTTTATCAGACGACTTCTCTGAAATTAGTTGTCCGGATTATAGGTCTGGATCCCGCGTATGAAAAAAAAGTTGATTAATAGCAAGCTGAAAATTTGTTAATAGCTTAAGGGTGTTTAGTCAGACAAACTTTGATATATGGGAACACTGGAACAGAGAAAGTTTTAATTGTGGAACAGTTTAAAAGTTTGGAACGGTCAGACCACGAAAACGTCACATATATTTTGTCCGACAGAACTTCCAATTGATTTGTTACCCTTTCATTAAACTGTCATACAAAAATCAGGCTGCTATTTATCACCAAACGGGCATGATAATGAGTGGAACACGTAGAACATGTCAAATGACAGGAATTATGACAGGTGATAAATAGCAGTCTCATTTTTGCATGAGTTTAATGAAAGGGTAACAAATCAATTGGAAGTTCTGTCGGACAAAATACATGTGACGTTTTCGTGGTCTGACCGTTCCAAATTTTTAACCTGTTCCACAATTAAAACTTCCCCTGTTCCAGTGTTCCCTTATATCAAAGTTTGTCCGACTTGACACCCTTAAGCTCTTAACAAATTTTCAGCTTGCTATTAATCAACTTTTTTTTCATACGCGGGATCCAAACCTATTATGAAAATAGTCACCTTCTAATCATAACATAACATTCTTGCTTTGCGACGCCGATAATAATATCAAATATCGTATCCAAACTTTTTAAAAATATGTCACCTTGCTGATAAAAAATATACCTAATAAATTTAATCTTATCGGTATATAGAATAGTAAGACTATTATGTATTGTTTTTTATGAATGTGCTATGACCTATGCTATGAGATCACTGGGTTACAGAAAATTTGCGGAAATAGCGCGTCTATTATTTAAAAGTATGATTACGAGACAAAGGAACAGTGTAAATAAAATACCGAAATACCAAAATTTACTCACCACCTTAAAAACAGGTCATTGTCTTGAATTTCCTAAGCCCGTTGTTCGATTTAAGTGATTTTTTAATATGTTGTCTTATTTTTATAAATACCGCTGTGTAATATTGTTGCTAGACAGGTCAATTATTATTGTCACTGTAGACCGGGTGTACCAATAAAAGTGTGTTTTTCACAGAGCTAGCATCACTCTGTGGAATATTCTAGCATTTAAAAAATACTGATATTCCAACGATAACCTCATATTTTCGCTTATATTGGACATTACATTCGCTTATATTGGATAATAAAATACACTACTACTACTATTACTATCGGTTTACAGCGTTCTTCGACGCCTTCCGACTCCTAACCGCCATTCTTCTCTGTTTAACCATAGACCTGGAGGGATTTCTCTTTCCTCTAGTTCTTTTTCAATTACCTCCCTCCAGCTTCTTCTCGGCCTTCCTCTTTTTCTTCTCCCTTGTGGTGTCCATGCAAAAATCTGCTTAGGGATCCTGTCATCTGTCATACTAGTTGTTTTGTTTTTATGTCATCAATTATTGTAAGTGTGACTCCCATCATTTCTCGTATTCTCTCATTTGGTATCCGATATCTTCTTGATTTGCCTGCTGCTCTTCTCCAGAAGTCTATTTCTCTTACTAGTAGCATTTTCTCCGTTCTTTGTTTCAGTGGCCAAACGTCACTGCCATATGTGATTATACTTTTAAGTATGCTATTGTATATGAGCTGTTTGTTCGCTTTAGATATTGTCTGGTCACACAGAATGCCGTTCATCATGGATATGGCTTTTCTACCCTGTATTAATATAATAAAATATATAAGTTTCTAATAAACTTTAGTTAGTTAGAACATAGACACGGATTACTTAGATCATGAGTTCAAACTCCACCCGGTATCAGTAGTTGTCTAGATCAGTAATTCTCAATCTTTTTGAGTCATGAACCACAAAATACTTTTTATTTTGGTTACCAACTAACTGAAATAGGTATCTAGCTAGGTAATCTAATTAAGTATAATAATTGTGGTGCTGATTTTAGCTGTGTTTGCGTTTTGTGTACCACCGCAAATAATGATATGTACCACCAGTGGTACATGCACCCCAAATTGAGAACCGCTGGTCTAGATATTTATTAATTTGGCTGATATTTACTATGGCTATGAAATTCTAGCTTAAAATGTACATCTCTGTCACGTTGTTCAAAGATATGTAATAGGCTAATAGGCAACTGCGAGACTTGCAAGACTCTTGCTGCAAGACCAAGACCAAGACCAAGACCTGGAGCGCAATACCAAGACCAAGACCAAGACCAGGTGTACTGGCGCAAGACCAAGACCAAGACTCTTTAAGTCTCGTCTTGGTCTTGCATTTGGGCAACACTAGACGCGACGTTCCCATCAGTTGTTTTAAAATTTTAAACGGCATTTAAAGAAGAAGACCAGGGGTATTTACCTTTTTATCTATTTTATTGATTATTTCATTCATAGGAGTTTCTGACCAATAGAAAGCTACAGACATGCAAATTAAGGTGATAATTTTTGATAATCTCCCGTCGTTAAGCATATTACGTCAGATGCCCTTCGTTGCTACGAAAAAATACATTCAGTGACATTAATGACAAATGTTTTAAAAATCATAAAAGTGATGATTTTCAACCGTCAAATACATATTTATAACAACTGTGTGTTTAATTTCACTAATTGGTACTTACATATATAAATTACAATAAAATATTGGTTTTGAACAGTTTTATTCATGAAATAATCGCAACAAATTGCACTCGAACTCTAAAATTAATATAGAATTTTTGCCCTCGTGACACTTTGACATAATTTCACTCGCCTTCGGCTCGTGAAATTAAAACTGCCAAAGTGACACTCGGGAAAAATTCAATAATTTTAGAGCTCTTGTGCAATTACTACTGATAATCTGTGCTAGCTTTTTTAATATTAAAGACAACCTACTAACTGGATTGATTATTGTTGTACCCCTTTTATTCTTTATTTTGCTTATGATTCCACCTCAATTAAAACATTAAATGAAGAGGAAACCGCAATTTCTAAGGCAAATGTTGCCTTGTTTCGTCAACAAGCCATAAGTAGGCTCAAAACATCAAACCGTATCATTATCAATCGATACTTTTCTGCGGTTTATTTATAATAATGAACCCTTCGCTATAACCGGCAACATATGGCTACCGTTAAAAAAATTGTCGGTGGCGATATATCGGAGGTTTATTAAAAACTGAATTGCCGTTCTGTTATTTTAACGCAACGAATTGTAGTATTGAGTGTTAAATTATCGAAAAATTGCGGTTACTTTGTCATTATAGCGCTCAGTGGTGCCGAAAAAGGAACTAGACGTTTAAAGGGATCGTAAATATAAATCGAAAATGGAAAGAATACGTAGTAAAAGACGCTTAACTTTTTACAAACTAGATGTCGAATATATTATGACTCATCAAATATCATGACTGTCTTCAAGCAAGCAAAGATGTAAGATTGAAAATGATAATAAAGTCCAAATCAATATATCAACATAAATGATCACCTATACACAATTCATCATCCCGTCCTATCCCAAATAGTCAAACACATAAAAAAGAATGTGTGTGTACTATGTACGACGTAAGAAGATATTCTTCTATTATATAATAGGTAATTTAAACGAAGTAAATATACTTAAAAGGTTATTTGTATTTTATTTAAAAATCAAACTAACTTTCTTATCTACCACTTTCAAAAAATTTTTATTAAAACAACCAAAAATAAAAAAAATATATGGATCCCCCGGGAATTGAACCCGCAACCTTCCAATCTGAGTGCTAACGCATTTCTAACTACTCCATCGAGGCAGTAGAAATAAACATGTAAGTTTCCGATATAAATACACAATACGGCGACATATAGTGTAAAAATGTTATGCTTACATAATATTTTATTAATCCAAAAACACAAGAATTATAATAAATAATACATTTCCTAAAACCAGTGGTTTTAGGAAATGTATTATTTACCACTAATATATTCTTTTAATGACTTATTTGCACGGTTACAGATACATACATACCTATCTTGAAAGATTAGCAATGAACTACATACTGTCAGAACTACATATTGTCAGTGTGCGCAGGCGCGCGGTAAATGTACAATTTTACCCTCAATCGATTCGCCGCTAAAGAAGAATATCTTCAAAAAGGAAAAAAACAGCTTTAAGAACAAACAACCACTTAAGGTGGTGTATACAAACTGACATTTGGTGACTGCCCAAAAACTTATTCAAACTGGCAGAACCTTTAACAAATGTACAGCAGAACATAAAATTGCTCTCAATAATAGAAAAACAGATTCTGCGTACGCACTTCACCTTTTAATGAACAGTTTAAAATTCTTCATATTCAAAATAAAATCCTTAATTTATTAGAATCTATGAAAATTAATAAATTAAAAAATACAGATATAATTCTATAGTTTTGTTATTTCCTGACCGTGAATTTTTTAATAGAAACTTTTTAATTCCTGGGTTTTTCGGTCTTTTAAGTAAAACACTTTGTTATGACTTAAACGTTTCGGCTAGTTGCCATTTTCAATAAGCACTTTAATTAATAATAAACATTACATAAATAGAGCACTAAAATTTACAATTCACTTTTGGCTTGGCGTTTTGTTGTGGAATGCGAGCTTGACTCTTGAAAACATATGGCAGAATTTAAATTGCCATCCGTTAAGGACCGCATTTAAAATTTTTGTCAATGGTACATTTATAAAAATAAAATCAATTGATTAAATTATGATATATACTGGAGAGCTCTTTGATGTCAGTTTTGTTGTTTATACAACGTTGATCTTTCTTTATATGAATCATCTCCAATATACGTCTTTTGTTATAGTTTTGTTCTTTTTCTAAAATCTGTACATTTTCAAAATTAAAAACATGGTTATTTTCTATGGAATGTTTGGCTAATGTTATAGTGTTTACTTTGTTGGTTTGTACAATATGTTTGTGTGCAACAACCCTTCTATGTATATATTGATGTGTTTGCCCAATGTATGTCGAATTGCAGTCTTTACAATTTTTTTTATAAACAACATCTGACTGATGGTCCTTAGTAACAATGAGTTTAAATTTTGAAAAATATTTCACCGATGTTTTAGACGCTTTGTGTCCAACATTGATATCATATTTTGCAAACATTCCCGACATTTGTTCGGAAAATCCACTAATATTTAGAAGAGATATGTAGCGTTTATTTGGGTTGATGATATTACTATTGATATTGTTGGGTGCAGTTTGGATTTGATTTGGAGTGGTATTGGAATTTGATTGGTTGTTGATGATATATATTCTTTTTTTGATTAGAGGATTGTAAAATTCTGGCGGATAATTATTTTTTTCTAAAATACCTTTAACTTTTCTCAGATTTTCGGAATGGAATTGTGGGCTAGATAGCTTAATTGTTCTATACCCGTTAGACTAAACATAAAACTTCTTTTATGACTTATCGGTGCGTTGGTATTGTAGTTTAAATATCTTCCGCACCAAACATTTTTTCTAAACCAGTTGGTAGTTATACCAGTTGATATAATTCTAAATGACCCACTTAAGACCAACAGCTGCCCAATTCTTAACCTATTCAGTTAATAACTTTAAAGTGCAGACACACAAGTGGAAGTGTATCAACAAGGGATCTACAGTAGGAAAAATGAAAGAATACCCATGAACGAACATATAAAACACGCTGTATTTCACTGTCACCGTGTAACCTAAAAAATTGGCCAGTGCAAGTACATGTAATAATTATTGTTACATGTACTTGCACTGGACAATTTTCTTTGTGACACGGTGACAGGAAAATACAGCGTGTTTTATATGTTCGTTCATGGGTATTCTTTAATTTTTCCGACTGTACCTGTTTTATGTCATGATCCCTTGTTTAATTAAGTACACATTTCCAACAATAGTACCCCGCTGAGCTGAATATGAATGACTCTCTTAGTTTGATTGCAGAACTATACCTAGTAAGCAGCCCTGATGATGGATTTGTCATTTCTAAAACGTTGTGTGATGCAGTTTGAAAGAGTCTTTTTAATATAAATATATCTTTTATATACTCCGTCTAATATACTTACCGTTGCACGTCATTCGCGTCATAGCTCGTGACGTCACATGATACCAACACGAAATATTTAGGCGGTAGGTGTGTTCTTTTTTAGAATAATTTTGCCGAATACACTGGAATTACAGCCACTAGACATATTTTATTTTATACGCGTAGAAATAATATTTCAAGATTTCAAGACTGAAAAAAATACACAATAATATGTTTCATTTAATTTGTAGAAATGGATTATAAAGCGTTTTTATGAAGCACATTTGTTCGGAACACAATGTAACTGTAATCGAACGAAGGTGCTATTTTGGCATAAATTGGTAACATTTATTTGACAGTAGTTGCGGTGATGACACTTCTTCAGATTTGTTTTTATTTTTACTATAAATATTTGTTGTATTATATATGTTGTTTTTATTATTTAGTTTAACGTAAGATTATAACTTAATTCTTGTTATCTATTTCTAATGTTTTTATTTATTTACATTGAATATTAATTTGCTTTATTGTATAATCCACTTCGCAAAAATGATGTGATATATTTGATTTAAAATGAATTCAAGAAATTGTTTTAATTGGGCAACAATGTCAACGATCTCTGACGTAGATAATGACGTGCAACGGTAAGTATATTAGACGGACTGTACATGATTTTTAATATTTTTTTAAAGACTAACTACTAATTGGTGATGCAAATATACTTTGGCATGACATTTATCAAATATTTTAAAGTATTAGACTCGATGGTGACGCTCCTGAAAATCTTCTCTTATTTATTATTTGAAAAATGGTTTTAAAAGAAGTCACGCGATATTGTTTCCTAGAACTTTTTTTTTGGGAAAAGACCATGCTTAATTTTGACACGAATGCTGATGGTAGTTTAGCACATTAGAAAACGCCAGAGATAATTTTGGGTAATCTGTGGTTTGTCGATGAAATAAAAGAGGAAGTGCAATTAGCAATTATCTTATTGTTCGATGCCAATTGTGAGTGCATCGAATTATCTCTGTGGGAACCCACATTTTCACTCCGATATAAAAAAAAATATATTTCACTTTTGACGCCGAAAAAATATTTTTGAATATTGGTAAACAATTTGATCAGCTTGCTCAAGTTTAATATTATTTACATATACAGTGATGACCGCGCTAATAACCAGCAAAATAGCACAAAAAAATGGAAAACATAATAGGTACATTGCGAAATAAAAAGAGATAAAAGTAGTGCAGGTGGAAATGATCGTTATAAACGTATAAATTAACATTACATTACATAGTTTTTCACCTTTCACCTTCACTAGTAAACAAACCCAATAGGAAGACAATAAGTGGGAATACCATGAAAACGATGGAACGACAACTTCATCATCATCACACAGCCAAATTTGTCCACTGTCGGACATAGGCGTCCTCAAGATGTCTCCGCCCTTCTCTGTCCTGCCCAGCTGCAATCCAGTTTGTCGCTATTCTTTTAATGTCGTTGGTCCATCTGGTAGGTGGTCTTCCACGACATCGCTTGTCTGCCCTTGGCCTCCACTCCAAAATCTTCTTTGTCCATTTCCACTTCAACTTCGTAATGCGTTTTATGATGTCTTTCACTCCAGTTCTTCGCCGTAACTCATCATTTCGTATTCTGTTTCTCAAAGTTAGGCCAAGCATGGATCTCCATTTTTCGTTGTGCTACTTGTAATTTTCGTCAGTGGCGGCTCGTCACTACTAAAAGAGGCGGTGCACAAATAGAGAAATTTACCATAGGTAACCCTTAACACAACTTAATAGGTAAATTTACCGGGTACTGGATGAAAAAGGATTTTTTTTTCGTTTTTCTGGCACAGTAGGTATCTTTAAAATTGAAATTTATGTATAGTTAGGTGACCGCTTGGATAAAGAATTATGAAAATAAGGCAAGGCATATATTTATTTTTTCGTAAATATGCATTAAATTTAATACCACGTATTGCCCATGTAGAATCGCTCCCAAACAAAACACACACGAAACAGAAAATGCATTTTTTTGATCACATACACAAACCCAGCTATTTTTTGAATATATATTTCTATTAAACATCCTTAAACGGCCCTTAAAATTTGAAGAGTGGTGAGTGATGATTGAAATTTCAAATCAACGTTAGAAAGTTATAGATAAGCGAAAACCATTCTAATACACTAGCAAAGCCACATTCTAAAAGACACTCGAGCCAAAGTTTGCCTGGCTCTGATTCTCATAAGCCCCAGCGTCCGTTACAAGCTGGCCACGGCCACGTCAACCTTTTCCTATGCTTTTGAAGACAAATCTCGAGCCATATGGAATGGTGCTCGGGTAGGGCAAGTCACAGAAATTATTTGTATTTTCGTGGAGATTAAATTACATAATGATAAATATAGTATGTAGATACTGCATTAATATTAAAAAAGCATAGTAAAAATAAAAGTATTTTTATCCATCAATATGTTTTCCGATAAGTATATTTTTGAGAGCCAGTGCCATGGCTCTGTGGCCCCTTAAGACTAGCCGCCACTGATTTTCGTATTGATGCTTTAGTTAATGTCAGTGTTTCAGCTCCTTAAGTAAGTTCCGGAAGTACGCACTGATTAAATGCTTTTCTTTTTAACTTTATTGGAATGTTTTCCTTGAACACGTATCTTATAGTTTGTCATACGCTACCCATCCTAAAACTATTCTTCTTAATAATTCACATGTTTGGTTGTCTCGACTTATTTGTATTTCGTGGCCCAGATAGATGTATTTGTCAACTGTTTCGATATGGCAGTTTTCAAGTTTCAATAGTCCGCTAGGTACTAAATTGGTCATCATTTTAATTTTCCCAAAGTTTATTTCCAACCCTACTTTTTGAGAAACTCGTTGTAGTTCTTGCAGCATTTCGTGGGCTCCTTTAAGTTGTCGGTTATTAGAACTATGTCATCTGCAAATCGTAGGTGTTTTCCCATTATAACATCTGGAATGCATGCTGCATTACGGCATTGAATAGTTTTGGCGACATGTTGTCTCCTTGTCTAACTCCCCTTTATAATTTTATTTTTTGAGTTTGGGTATGTAGGTTTAGTGCTGTTGTGGCATTTTCATATATATGTTGAATAATGTTGGAATATCGGTAGTCGATTCTACAATCTCTCAAAGCTCTTAAGATGGATACCATCTCGATAGTGTCAAAGGATTTTTTGTAGTCAACAAATACTAGAACTAGCGGCCGGTTGTACTCCACAGTTTTTTCGATTAGGACCTTTAGACAAGTTAGATGGTCATTAATCATCAAAAGTGATTATTCGAGCGAACAATGTATACAGGTGGTTTAGAAGACTAATTGGCATATAGATTTCGAGGTCTGTTTGTTCTTCTTTCTTATGTATGAGGAGCGTTATAGAATTATTCCATTCAGCTGGTATTGCTTTATTTTCTAAGCATAATTGAAGAGGTGTTTGATTGCCCTGATAAGAACAGAGCCTCCGATTTTTAGTGCGTCTGCCATTACTCCGTCCTCTCCTGGTGCTTTGTTATTTTTCATTATTTTTTAAAGCATGATAGATTTCAGCCGTTGATATATCGAGAATAGTCTCTGAACCTTGATTCATAATTTTTTGTTCTGTATGTTTTATCAGGTTTAAGTCAAGCTTATTTTTATATAGTGTTTTATAGAAGTCTTCCACTATCTCTAGCATTTCCTCTCTGTTAGATGTTAGTTTGCCATTTTTCTCTTGAGTCTTGAACGACAACTTACTGGAAACATATTGAAAAACAGACAGTCATGTTCACAAGATAAAGAAGAGAAGAAGGTCCTGTTTCATTAGTCCTATTCGATGCAAATAATTTTTCCCTGTATAGGATTTCCATGGTTCGAAGATCTTTTATGGCTTCGAGGTAAGATTTCGAGGCTTCGAAATCAAATTTGTTTTTTTTTGTCATTGATTTGTTTTCTTTATTCATATTGTTATGTCGGCCCTTGGCTTATCGAACACCAGTGGGAGGGGAAGTATTTGATATCCTTTCTTTTATTCTCCAACTTTTGACAATGGACGAAGATCCCAAACAAATATGTAGAAACTAATGATTTTTGTGGCAGTAAGAGAAATTTTGAGCAACGTTAATTGTTGTTGTATTATAAAATAGGACATTCTGTATAACATATGTTTAAAACTCATTCAAAGTAATTAATCGATGTAGTATCTGTTCTTGGATTCAATAACCGCGAGTAACATTGGATTGTCATGTTTGTTATTATTTAAAGGTGTATATAAACATTAACTCGGTCGAGAAAGATATTATGATTATTGTTGTAGTTAGCAAGTAAACACGTTTAGGATAGGTCGCGATTACAAACAAGTTATTATGATTTGGTCATCGACATGGTAAACCGAAAATATATGTATTTGAATAGAAATAAGAGTTTTAATTAATTGGGAGCAGAAGGCATTAACATCAAACATATTTATTACAACCGAAACACTGTTCAACTGTTGTTGTTTAACTGATTCTTAAAATTCGAAAGCTCGTACCTTTGCTGTTTTAAACTATATTGGCAATTAGAGACGCAGTTATCTCAGATTATACAAATAAATAATAGAAATAAAATTGGCAACGGATCCCTAAAGATCCAGGCTGGAAGAGCAATTCCGTATCGGGGCGTCCGTGATGATATCCAATGAAAATAAAACAGAGAACAAGAGCAATGTGTTTTCCTTCTTCTCACTAGATCGGATCTCGGATCGTTGAATTGTTGAGTCAACGTTGAACGTTGAACGCTGGGAGTTGGAGTTGGCACTTTTTGTTAGGAATGAGTATCGCTTTAAACGTTCAACACTGAGAAAAATTGTTTGTGCAAGCTGAAGTGGAATATTCCAGACAGATGTTTATTTACAGACATTTAAAATGAGATACTAATAATTATTATAGGCAAGGCGAAAACGGCGGGTTCGTTGGAAAAATATTCCCATGAGATTTTTTTTGCATAATTACATTCGTGAGACATCCCAGAATAAGGTTCAAGAAGTCGCCCACGTGAAAAGTGGGCCAATTTTTTTTTTAATTTTTCTTTAATCAAATTGCAAAAATCAATATTTTTGGCCCGGACAATTTTTTTGTAGGTTTTTTGGACCATTCTGGATAAAAAAGTCTCATAATTTTTCTCTAAAGTTGATCGTTTTCGAGTTATAAGCAATTTAAAATTGAAAAAAAAAAAACGAAAAATGGCGATTTTCAAGGCTTAATAATTCGTTTAAAATTATTATTATGAAAGTCAGAAAGTGACTAAATCAAAGTTTAATGCCCGCCCTACAAGATCCCGAAGAAATTTTTGTCATTATTTTATTACTACGCTGTTATTTTTAAGTAATATTATTGAGCGCCATGCACGTGGTAGCCGGCCGTAAATGCTGAGTGCAAGAGAGATGCCATTCCGGCAGTCCAGTGTGTATCTTACTTGCACTCAAATTTACGGCCGCCTACCACTTGCATGGCGCTCAATATTATTTCTTAAAAATAACAGCTTAGTAATATAGTGGAGTCAATGAAGGTTTTCACCTCCGATTTCGTTGAACCTCCATCGATTTTCATGAAAATTGGTAAGTATGTAGAGGATACCTCAAGAAACAAAGGTGACATGGTGCCAACTTGCGCTTTTACCCTGGGGGGGGGATGCCACCCCTTCTCGGGGGTGGAAATTATTTTATTAAAAATAATATCACTAATCGATAGAGGGACAAATTATAAGTAAAATTTGTTATGTAAAGTTATTTCAATAAATCAATAGTTTTTGAGTTATTAAAATCAAAAGTTTTGATTTTTCCCTGAAAAAAATCCATGTTTTAAAGCTGTTTTTCATAAATAACTCAAAAACCATAAGTTTCTTAAAAAAAGTTGTTATTACCAAAATCGAAGATAATATAAAAATAAATAAGCTCCTTATTCGAGAAATCCTTTATAACATATACAAAGTGAGTTATATGCAATTGAATGTAAATTTTTTTCCGCGAGTACTCAAATCTTAGTATTCAAGCTTAAATAACAGGAAAACGATGCACTTTGTTAAAAATATATATTAAACATTTTAATAAAGTACTTAAAGGTAACTATCAAAAAGCTATATAAGAAGTCGATAGCATCAAAATTAAGCAAGTTATGATGGAAATAAGAGGACCCTTTCAGATTTTTTAGGGAAGAATGAAAAATGAAACATACGTCATTTCCACAAACATTAAAATTTATAGTAACCCATTTAAAACTTTATTTATTTTGATATGAATAATAACTTCAACAATTTTGACCGGTTTAGATGCATATTTTTTAGAAAAAAATACGATTAAAAAAAATTAGAATTTTTCAAATTTTCGTGAATTTCATTTTCTTTTGATAATAACTCCAAAAATACTCGATATACTTAAAAAATGGTACAGAACCAAATTTTAGTTTTAACTTTATATAAGCTTTTTCTTTTTTTAATACTTTTTTACGACAAAAAATAACCGCGATAGAAACATTTAAAACCTAAATTTTACTTCGAGAAACATGTAACCGGGGCCCTTTCACCTTGTATTTAAAAAAAAGTAAAGGATTTAGAAAATTATGTTTAATACATTGTTATAGAACTTTTACTTAGCTTTGTAATGGTTTTTGGATAAATCTCATATTTCAAAATTTAACGGAGTTATTTTAAAAAAACCAATAACATTTTCTTTGAAAAAATTTTATAGTGTCCCCATAACGCTTGAGTGACTGCACATTTAGCATACTTTGCTCCCCTACTATATGGATTACTGTACATTGGGCAATTTTACGCAGCTATGATACCTTTTTACGTCCTATACTTGTCTTGCGCTCTCTATTTCTTTCTACATTTCTCCAAGGAATTAATGCACAACCTGTTATAGCCTATATCCTTAACAATATCGCTATAGTAATATTGTAGCTAGACAGGTAAATTGTCATTGTATACCTATACCGGGTGTAACAATCAAACTGTGTTTTTTTTATCAAAGTTCGCGTGACTCTGTGGAATATTCTAGCATTCATAAAATACTGAAATTAAAACCCAACTAAAGCCTCATGTTTTTTAACATTCTGTTTTTTGATTCATTGCCTTATGTTGAATAATAAAAAGCTTAGGTACTTTAACAACTAGCCATGTTTTTCGTCAATACAGGATGTTTTTAAATAAGTATGGCATACTTTAAGGACTAATTCTGCATAAAAAATAATAACAGTTTGCTTTATAAACGTGTGTCCACAATTGCTTCGTTTCCGAGGTAGGAGGTGTTGAAATTTTTCTTACAAACTGATGATTTATTTATTGCTTTAAAATCGGTTAATATATGTAAATGAAATTTGGTGGGCTTAAAGAGATAGTTATTGCGCATTTTTTGATATACAATTAGGATTTTAATATTCACCATTGGCGCACATACAGGAAATATGAATCTTAGCACATAAAAGCAGTATAGGAAGATCGCAAAAAAGAAGCATTGACGACATTAAAGAAAAGGCAGAAAGAAACTGGCACCAGATAGCTCAAGAAGAGCGAATATGGGAAACACTAGGGGAGGCCTATGTCCAGGATTGGAACAGTAGATGATGCTAAAGAAGAAATATACATTCAGCTTTATATATGGATAAATCAGCAGTTTTTAGTTTTTGGTAAAAAAAGATTAGGTAGTTTTCTCCCCTTAAAAAACAAAAACCTCACATTTTTATCATAATATAACCTTTGCAGAAAAAGATAAGCTAAGCTTACTTGCAAAATCTCGTCAAAATCGGTGCGGTTCTTTAGAATTATGAGGTTTTACAATAATTTACCGTGAAATAATGGACACGTCTAATAATTTTTTTGCCTAGTAAATTTCGCTTCCTAAATTTTATAAAAAAAAAACACTTTCCAGAATTGCTGCTATAGCAATTCAGCATCCTAGGTAATTTTTGTCGTATTACTTCTTGTTGTTAAATGAGTATAATTATTTTTTCTCTCAGTGCAGCATCGCTTAGGGACGTCCACATCGTCAACGTTGATGGTGGCGTCGGCAGTTGACGCGACTCTAGGCGCCTGTTTGCGACGCCCCTCCTCCCCCCTTCGCACTCCACGCGGCGCCGACGAAGCTGCCACTATATCACTCTCTCTTCTCTCTCTAATCATTTTCTGTTTTACACTCCTTTTCTATTTCTATGCAACGGATTTCTGTAGTAAATGTTGTTGTTTGTTTTTTAGTATCTAATAGGAAACTGATTTTTCTTAACTCAGTTATTTTCACGTAATTTTCGATTTGGAGCTAAAGGTCTCTAATGCAGATATCTCATCTGTCATTCAAGATTTTTTTTATTTGAAAAACTGAAAACACTGAAAAAATTTTGTTTCGTAATTTCAGGGCCTTCTTATGCAGTTTTTGGTTTAAAATTTTGTTTATTGTTTGTTCATTGTACGCGTTGTTTATTGCTACTATAATATCATAACAAATAGCAGTAAACCAAATAGAACCTAAATAGAATTTTACACCAAAAACTGCATAAGTAATTCCTGGAATTAGTCTACCCACCACCTGAGATAAAACCTAGTATCTTCTGTTCTATTACATATATAGGCAAGATATCAACAAATATAGCAAAACATATAAAAAACAAAGGAAAAACATCAGCCTTCTGGACAAACAACAACTTAAGCAAATATGTTAAGAACAACAAGTGCCAAAAAGTGCAGTTACACAGTGGTGCATTCAAATTTACTGTCCAAAAACTTACATCGGTCAAACTCGCAGAACATTTAACAAACGTATAACAAAACACAAAAGGGCTTTCAATAATAGAAAAACAGATTCTACGTGCGTACTTCAACTTCTAGATCATAATTATTCTTTTAAGGAAGAGAATCAATTTTTTCATATTCAAAATAATGGCCTTAAGCCATCTTTATTAGAATCTATGGAAATTAAAAATGAATAAATTAAAAAATTTCAATTAATAATTAACATAAATTCATAAATTGAAAAATATACATAACTTTTTGAATGACGAAATTGAGACAAACAGTTCCCCACTCCTCAACCTATTCAGTTAAAGCGTTCGTAGTCATTTGTTAACAAAGACCAGGGGCGTAACAGAGGGCCCCGCAGCGTGAAGCTTGCGGGGGGCCCCAATCGCTTAAGGGCCCCATCTTGTCATCTGATATTATGTAAAAATCTGTTATTGTTATATTATTTTTACGTTGTCTGTTTAAATTTAAAAACGTAAAAGTTTCTAACTAGACGTAGGTATTTGCCAAGTGAATCATCTCATAATATCTAGAAACTGAATCCCTTCCGGCCTACCGAAATTTTATGGCAGCGACAATAAACTACCTATATAATGCTTTGTACGTGACTATTGAAAGATATTAGAATTGCAATTTGCCGAATTTAAGAACAATATTTTTAAATCTAAAAATGGGTTTTCTTTCTCTCTGTTCTTTACCTACTTTTAGTATTTCGATACAATATTATCGCCAGTAATTTCATATTGAATGTTTGCATTGAATGTTATTTATGTTTGTGTTGTTTTACGGTTATAGTTGCATCAGTTTGGTACGCATTTATTTAACAATTATTGACGACTTTTCTTGTGTAGGTAATCATTGGACAATCTCTCAACAGATAAACGGTAAGATAAGGAAATTATAACACTTACGCTTTAGGGGAGTCAATGTAAAAAAGCTTGCATTGTTTCGGTTTCGGAAAAAATCAAAGAAGCTTATATTTTTCTAATACATTTTTTGTTAGTTTATATATCTTATCTTAAAGTGAAAAGTTCTACTCACAGATGCCTCTAATTGTTTATTAATTCTTAAAACAATAAAACTGTTTTATATTAAATAATTTTAAAAGATATCGGCGAATTCATCATTTTACTTTGTTCAAAAATGTTTCTATTTGCTTTTTGATTATACTGAATTCGAACATGTCATTCAATCAGGGCCATAAGTACGATGTTAAGGGGCCCCGGGGAAAACGTGATGTGGGGGCCCCCTACCGGGAGGTCTGGGGTTAATCACCCTGTGCAGAAGGAGTCCGGGAAAATTGATATTTAACCACTTGAAAACGCATTTTAATGTACTCCATGACTGAAGTTTCCTGTACCTGCCTACATATTGCTATTTTAGTTGACCAACACAAAAAAATTTGAAATCACATTATTTTAAGCTAAATATTTACCATCAATATAACATCTTTTCTGTTTTCATAAAAAATATACTACATATAATGTTACTTACATTCTTCGGCTATAATGTAGGTTTTTATTGCCTATAGGCAGTATAACGCGATTACAATCGCGGGGCCCCCTTCGCCGGGGGCCCCGAGGCACTGCCCCGGTTGCCCCAATGGTAGTTACGGCCATATCAGACATTACAATTTGAAAATTCAAAATAAATTTTTTTGAGCACTTATACAGTATGTCTGCGTGGCTTCGAACCATATGGGAAACATTTTTATTATCAATTTTACGAAACAAGTTATTCTTCATGAAATGCTCTGAATGGTCTCTTAAATCTGAGATACAAAATAAGCCAGATAAACCATCAGATATCAAAGCTTATCAATTTTATACGAGGTAAGTCAAAAAATCGGAATTTAACTCAAGGATAAAGTACCTACTTTTATATTTAACAATATACGATTTTAATTTTAATATGTAATTACATCCTTGTAAATAAAAAATTAATTTTTCCAAATATTTCTCAATTTACCGATAACCAACATCATTTTATTACAATAATTATAATAACTATTTTATTATAAATTTTTTAATTTTACGAAAAAATTCTTTATAAAATTCTCATCAGATTCTTTATAAAAAGCTCTGCATTATCTCAAAACGAAGATTCAATCGTAATATATCAGATTTTACCAACTTTATACGAGGTATGTCGAAAAATATGAATTTCTCTCTAAGAGTTAAGTACCTTTATAGTTCACAATATTTCAACTGGAATGATATAATTGCATATTTAAACATAGTTTTTAATTGCGGACAACTTCTTATAATAAAATTTTTCAATATTGTAAAATATAAAGGCGGTCTAGGTACCTACTACTGTGCGAAATTAATATTTTTTATATTGTACCTCGTATAAAATCAATAACATTTAATATCTGATTATTGCAACTTAGGTTTTATACCATGCAGAGCATTTTATGAAGAATAACTTTTTTTCGTAATATAGATATGTAATAAAAAAGTTTCCCATAAGTTCCAAGCTACGCAAACACACTTTTTTGGAATGGGTCTGTATACCGATAAAGATGAGAAATGTAAGTTGTTATAAACAGTGAATGATAACGCTAACATAAAAAAGATTTTGTTAAATAAGTCGTATTTAGTAATTGTTTAACGCGGGAGCAGTCGCGCGTAGAACAAAATCTAACAATACAAATTTAAAACAAATTTCAATTTTATAATATTTTTGTTTGCTTGTTATGTTAAAAATATCTATTTCTAACAATTTTAAAACTAATTGGTTCCCACCAAAGCCATAAATTCCACAAAAAAAAATGAAATTAAAAAAAATTAAAAAAAAAATCCTAAGCATTACTACAATCTTCTTCGAGGCACTTACAAGTGGAAAGTTATGTTGCAAAATTGTTCATTAAGTTATCACGGAAAATGATAAAAGTTGGATTTTTTCTAACGGCGCGACTGCTCCCGGATTAAAAGGGGCCCCATTTCAAATTCTGCGGGGGGGCCCCGACGGCGTTTGTTACGCCACTGACAAAGACCTGCAGTTTGTCTGTAAGGGGTTTTGTCGCTTTCCAGGTTTCACGTCCCTAGAGTAGAACAGGAAACACAGAACGTGTTTCCAATTGGTCAGCCTCATCTTGGAACCTTTGTTCTAAGAGGCAGATATCATCGGCGAATTTTAGGCCTCTTAGGAGATTGGTTAACGTCCATTGTATACCTCTGGTTACGGAGTCTATTTTGTACAGGACATAGTCTACAGCTATGTTAGATGGAAGCGCAGAAAGCATACATCCTTGTCTGGCTCCAGTAAGTATGTTAAATTCGTCACTGTTGGTTCTATTGTGTATCACGCTGCATTACGCCCTAGTGTACAGTGAGTATAATGAAAATTCTTTTTTTCGGGATGTTTTTTAGCTCTAAAATTTTCGATATAGCAGCATGAGATAAGCTGTCAAAGGCACGTTCGAAATCGACAAATGCCATGTATAAGGATGTGTTCTATTCAACCGATTGTTCCATTTTTACCCTCATAGAATTAATGTGGTATATGCAGGAGAATTCTGGTCTAAAGCCTGCTTAATGAAAGCCTAGCATGAAATTAAATTTTGTTTGTCAATCATTTCACTATGATAGTCGTGAAATTAGTATATTATTCAACGAGCATGTAATGATGGCTATTACTCACGATGATGAAGTTTGCGACACGAGCCGTAGGCGAGTGTCGTAATTCATCAGAGTGAGTAATAGCCATTACATGCGAGTAGAATACTATACTTTTTCTACGACCTTTTTTTTATTTTAATTAGTAAAAAATTTAATTATCAACTACTCTAGATTTAAATTATAATAATTTACAAAAATACCTAAATGCTATTTACCCCTAGTACGTGGCTGAAAAATTGGTTGCCTACTATTACTAAATTCTTATTTATTGTAAGAATACAACTAGAAATAGTCAATATAAGTTCTATTCGTTTTCGAAAAATTATAAGCTTAAATTTGTACCTAAAGTCAGTGTACGTATTTCATATATAGTTATAATGTATATTTACATTTAACTAGGTATATAGTATAATATAATAATATAACTATACATAATATGTTATTATGTACCAAGTCAGTAAAGTGACTCTTTATCGAACGAGTCTGATATTACGAGAAGAGCGAGCGTAGCGAGCGAGGCGAGTAACAGACGAGTTCGATAAAGAGTCTTTACTGACGTGGTGCATACAAAATTTTATCGCCAACATATATTTTTTAAATTTAATGTCGTCCGAAAAAATGGGGTTATAAACGACAACAATGGAAAATACATATTAAAAATAAAAAGAGATTGTAATATTAAGTAAATACATGTGTACTAACAAAAAGTATACCTGAAAAATTTGTGATACAATTAAATGTCTTTTATTCCTATTTCCGTTAAAAACTGTATGATATTGTTGATATTTGTATTGTCTCTAAGAAACTCAGATATGTCCCTGGGAAGGTTGAGTTTACTTCTCGTTTGCTGTTATATTTGACAATCGGTTAAGATATGTTTTGTTGATATAAAATAATATTTGCCAACAAAATTTGATATTGGTTTTAACACTTACTTGTAGGGCTTCCAATACCGAGCCAAAATCGCAATACCGGTATTTGGTATTTAAAATTTCAAATACCGGGATCCCGGTATTAAAACCGGTATTATGAATAAAAAATATACAAGTTATATTTATAATATCCTTAGTTGTTATATCGACTTGTTATTAAATAATTTAATATGAAACCTATTAAATTTTGTTTTGAAATGTGTAGATGTTGTTTATAACATTACATAGAGAGTAGGAATAGATAGATACAAAAAATGTGCAAATAGAAAAACTATATACTTGATTCTAGGATAAATTTTGCATATAATAGGATAGTATACCCTATTCCACGAACATACGCCTGTTTTGGATTACTTCGACAACGAATATTTTACTGTGCAAAATAAGAAGAACGAAAGTAAATTGCAAATTACATTGTTGTTTATTGGAATAATTATTAGCGCCATTTACTTTCGTACTTCTTATGTTGCACAGTAAAATATTCGTTGTCGAAGTAATCCAAAACAGGCGTATGTTCGTGGAATGGCCCATACATACTTTTACTTATGAAATTTGCTATTTGTAAATTAATTTAACTTTAAAATATATTAATACAAAGATTAACTTACTGTGACCAATATTTTATATGCATTACTCTGTATTTAGACCGCTATATATTTTCAATTATTATTAATAATTCAGAAATTAAGTGAGCCTAATTTATACATCCCAATACACAAAAAAATAAAAAATATATCTGAAAATGTAAAAACAATTCTGATTAATAAATCGTACGACTTATTTATAAAATAAAGTAGTCTAATTTTAAATATTTAAGAATTTTTATATAACTAATTTTATGTATTTGTATAGACGAAATTTAATAATTTGGTTGTAGAAGCTGATATAACCCTTCGGCTTAAATTAATGACATTCACGCTTTTAGAAAGCGCTATACTTGACTTGTATGTGTAATAAACGTGTTTAATAAAAAATATTTTTTACAATGATATTACTTGTTTATCTTCAAAAATAATTTCTTGTAATAGCAAAAAATATCTTAAAAGAAAGTTTATTGTGCATCAATTCACTTTTTATAAATTAAGCTAATACCGAAATACCGGTATTTTTATTATAAATACCGGTATCAAATACCGGACAAAAATCGTCCGGAATCCCGGTATTCGGGATCCCGGAATCCCGGTATTGTAAGCCCTACTTACTTGCAATTTACATTTTTTTAAATTTTAGACGTCATAATAATTTCATGACAGTGATTACAGATAATTTGCAAGATGGCCGCTTTCGATTTTTAATCGATAGTTATCAATATTGAATAATTACTAAATCGGTAAAGTTTTAATTTATTTTATATGAATATAATTACAAAATACTACAGAATTTCACTTTTTGACATAAATTTAATTGACAATATCGCAAATAACGTACAATATTTTTAATAATTAAAGTAAATAAATTGTAAGTCCACTCAAATACTCGCCATTCGAATACTGCCATCGACCACTTACATTCAATCTCGGTTAATTTGATTAATCGCGGTAGGAAAAGTAAAATTCTTCTTTCAGTACAATAAAGTGTTACTTTACTGCCGCAAATGGCGGCAAATGAGTACAATAATGAATGACTTTAGTGACGGTAGGCGATAAATTTTTATTTATGGCGGTAAGCAAGGTTATTGCTCTCCAATTTTTGCAAAGTGTAACCTTTTTTGGAAGTTTTTTCCAGTTCGCTGGAATGCGGATTGTTTCTTGTACCTCTCGGATTATCGGGAGCACAAGTTCAGAAGTTAGGTCAGTTTTTAGTATTTCAGCAGCAATGTTGTCGATTCCCAGGGACTTTTTGTTTCTCAGCGATTTGATAGCTATCATTATCTCCGTTTTGGAAAGGGGCCTTGCAAGATGTATGCAAATCTATATTCTGCGGGATTTAGACAATTTCATCTACTTTCAATCATCGTAGTTTGATCATCGGTTGTAGTGAGTAATTCATCTGTTTTAGATCTTACAATGTTCGAATTGTTGGGCCCATTTTGTGTTAGTCGTCTAGTAATTTGGTATAGTTCTTTAGTTTTGTTGTGTTGTACAGCCGTTTCTGATTTTTTGCCAATTTTTCATAACACCTTCTTTTGTCCCATCTCGCATTACTTTTTAATTGCTTCATTTATTGTTCCATATTCTTGTTGTCAATTCGCTCTTTCTTCTACAGTTCTTGCTTGCAAGATATATTATTTTCTGTGTTTTCTTTCCTCGATAAGATTTTTAGTTTTATCCATTATTTTTGTTTTTCTCTTTTTTAGGCAGTTTTTATTTATTCAGCTCTTTCTGTCAAAACGTCAGCCAAATCTTTCCAGCTATTTACTTCGCGTTCTTTTATTTTGAGTTGAAGTTTCTCCCTAAAAATGAGTTTTCCAAGGGGCGTTTTTAGTTTGTCTAAATTGTATGTTGGTCTGTTGGTGTTTCGCGCGATTTTGTTTTTTGCCATCTTGATTTTATTGATCCCACTTATGAGATGATGATCACTGACAAAATATATCAATAAATTTTTACAATTATTATGAAAGAAATTTTTTTATCAATGTCCCCGTTGAATTAAAATTGTAATAGCAATATTTTTATAGTTAGCGTTGACCGTTTATCAAAAGATACAAATATTTCTGGCAGCTAAGAGCAGTTAATGTTTTATCTCGAGCAAAAGATATGGCGGGAATTAATCTCGTCTTTTATGGTTCGGATCTGGAGGACCCCTGTGATAAAAACAAAAGTATTAGCAATTTGGCAGCAGCGGGTTTATAGTTATGTTATTTTCGCTGGTATCTCGAGAAAAGAGCCACATTTGCTATTTGCTTTTACGGCGTTTAAAGGAAATAGAGTAAACACGATGGCGGAGCATAAAGGGAAAAAAGATATTGTGTAGAGTCTCTTATCGAGGAAAATTGCAATGGCGTATATGAACCGGAACTTACTATTCCTTTTACTTAAACACTCAAGTGGATAAACCAAAAGCCACAAGAAGTTTCCTTCTCTTCTTTCCTCAGCCAAATATTTATACAAAAAGAAAATATTTGGTTTATTGATTTTATTTAAATAATAAACCCAGATAGTCCGTTCTTTAACGGTAAAATATTGCAAAACCTCTAAATTTTAAAGAACCGCTTGGATTGACATAAAATTTGGCATACACATAGCTAACAAGTCAAAGAAAAAAAGTGATATTGTGCCGATATGTGCTTTTGATCTGGGGGAGGTTTTCACCCTCTCTTGGGGGTGAAAAAATATTCGTCCAAAGTAAGTCAGGAAATGGATAAACTGGCTAATTCTAAGTAACTTTTGTTTTATAGAGTTTTTTCACTAAGTCAATACTTTTCGAGTTATTTGGCAGTGAATATGTTCATTTTTTTAACAAAATAACCACGCCTTTAGACAGTTTTTGGCAAATAACTCTAATAGTAAGTATTTTGTCGAAAAAGAATTCTTAGCAAAAATATAGCCTGTAAAATTAAAAAAAATGGTGTATATATTACGTCTCTGTACCTAGTAGAAGCAGAGTTATAGCTAATGAAAAATAGGTTAATATTCGTCAAATTCCAAATGGAATATTTTACGTGAAATAACCAAAAATGAAGCACATTTTGGGGAAAACTCATTACAACTTATTTAAAGTGTTTAAAAAAAGCTTCATTTTTATTTTATAAAAAAAATATCTAGCATCAAAAGTAAACAAGTTACGCTCAAAATAAAGTTAGTCCCTTTTTGTTTTGGTAAAAAAGTCGAGAAAATGACCCCCTAATTAGTATCTTAAATGAACTTAATCATTACGACTTCACAAGTTTCTTGACTTATGTATGTATTGTTTATATGATCTGTAAGTTTCATCGGTTCAAAGTCCTTATTATTGAAAGGGCTGTAGTTAAAAGTGGTTGAACGAGTCACTGATCACGAATGTATGCAAATTTAGAAACACCAAATCTTAATAAATTTTTGTCTAACAGAAAAACAAAAAAATACATGATATTCAGAAAAGCAATGCTGACTTATTTTGTTTTTCGAGATTTTTGGTATCTCTAACAATTTTTAAGTTATTTTGAAAAGAAGCATTTTTTTCAAAATTAAAATTTTTTAAAATTTTACTTTGAAACTAATTTTTTTTTTAAATTAGCACTTTGAATCGATGAAACTTACAGATCATATAAACACAACATAATTAAAATAATTTGTGAAGCGGTAACGATTAATTTCATTAAGTTGCTAATTAGAGGGTGGTCTTCCCGATTTTTTTTTCCAAAACAAAAGGGAACAACTTTATTTTGAGCGTACCTGGCACAAATTTAATGCTAGAAACTTTTTGTAAAAACAGAAATAAAGCTTTTTTAAACACTTTAAAAAAGTTATAGTGGGTTTTCCCCAAAAATTGCTAAAATTTTTTGGATATTTCACGTCGAAATATTCTATTTGAAATTTGGTGAATATGAATCTATTTTTCATTGGCTATAACTCTGGTTATACGAGATCCAGAGACCTAAAGCGTACACCATTTTTTTACTTTTTTGTGAGCTATATTTTTGCTAAGAACATTTTTTTCGACAAAATACTTACTTTTTGAGTTATTTGCGAAAAACCGTCTAAAAATGTGGTTATTTTGTTGAAAAATGGACATATTCACTCGCAAATAACTCGAAAAGTGTTGATTTTGCGAAAAAGCTATATAGAACAAAAGTTACTTAAAATTAGTCAGTTTACCCATTTCCGGACTTATTTTGGACATATATTTTTTCACCCCCAACAGGGGGTGAAAGTCACCCCCAGGGCAAAAGCACACATCGGCAAAATATCACTTTTTTTCTTTGACATGTAAGCTATACGTATGCCAAATTTCATTTCAATCCAAGCGGTTCTATAAAATTTAGGGCAAAAACCGTGAAAGAATGCACTAAGAGTACCGATGGGTGTAGGGCGTAGGGCCACACAAATTTTATAATTTGCCAAACTGATGACGATGGAAATTTTTATAAAGTCGTATACAGTGAGGAGCAAAATTATGGAGTAACTTAATTTTTTTGAGAATAGGCGACTTTGAAGACAATTTTCGAAGCCCATTTTTATTTTTAAATTATTATTTATTGTCAAAATAACTGTCAAAGTTTAAATACATAATTCAAAGTTTCTCTTCGAATTTTGTGATTTAACCACAGATTATTTAACGTAGATAAAATTTGTTCAGTCCATTCTTGTATCGACATATCGAAGTAATTTAGTACAGCAAAAAAACACCCTGTTCGGGACTGTGACAAGCCCAGTCCAGGAAAACTAATACACAGGTACGCAAATGATGATAAATATATTTTTCAAAATATGTTTCCATCCGGGATAAATACAGAGTTTAGTAATAATTCAATAACCAACCCACAAATGTATCAACAAGTCAACACACAAGGGCAACTAGCCATGAATGTACAAACCACGCCATATCTAATATCGATGTCGCAACCAGCACCAACTAAACCAATGCCACCTAACTTGTACCCTCCACTACCACAGACACAAATTCCATTAGTGCCGATCACATATCATAGTTCTGCTTCAAATTATCAATTACAACGATTGCCATCCACCAGTGAAGAAGAGGAAGAAAACAACGAACCAGCTAGCAGCAACGATTGGCAAGAAATTAGAAGCTCAAAAAGAAGAAAAATCAGAAAAACAACAGACAATGCAAACAGTACAAATATTATTGTAACAGAAAATAGATTTGAAGCGCTAGAAAATGAAGTAATCCCTCCCAAGGAGAACAACACAGCAAACCCTCCACCAATTTTCATACACGGTGTACAAGACTATCAAAAAATGGTACAAAAAATTAAGGATGTAGCAGAAAGGGAAGAATATCATACAAAAAGTTTAACTAACAATGTCGTAAAATTAAGTTGTGGCACGCCAGATACATATAGAAAAATGGTTAGATATTTTAATGAACATAACATTTATCACCATACATATCAGTTAAAACAGGATCGAGCCTATAGAGTTGTAATAAAATACCTTCACCACTCTACAAACACCGAGGATATAAAAAACGAACTCCTAAAACTGGGTCATAAAGTTCGAAATATAATAAATGCACAACACAGAATTACTAAAGAGCCACTTAATTTGTTCTTCGTGGATCTCGAACCGGCAGCAAATAACAAAGATATTTATAACTTAAGGGGGCTACAGAATAGAGTTATTGAAATTGAACCTCCCCGAACAACCAAAAATCGCATAATACAATGCATGAGATGCCAATCGTACGGTCACTCCAAGTCATATTGCAATAAACCATTTGTATGCGTCAAATGCGGAGGAGCCCACAATACCACAACTTGTAAGAAGACTAGAGAAACTCCAGCAAAATGTGCATTATGTGGTGGGGATCACCCCGCAAATTATAAAGGATGTGAACATTACCAAAAAATTTATAATATTAATAACAGGTATCATAACAGAGGAAACGTATTAAATCCAGCAATAAATCAAATACATACACAACCCAGAATATATACACAACCCAGGATTCAGAATCAGTATGAAAGTTACGCTCAAGCTGCAGCAAATAATCAGAACAATAACGAAGATACAGCGAGTATACTTACCAAATTTCTAGAAGAGTTTAAAAATTTATTTAACCAGCTAATGCAACAAAACAGTATGGTGCTCAACATGATTTCCATGCTAGTAAATAAAGTAAACTAACAATGTCAAAGTTCATAAGAATGGCCCAATGGAATGCCAATGGTCTTCCTAATCATAAAGAAGATATAAAACTATTTCTGGAACAAAATTTCATTGACATACTACTAGTAAGTGAAACCCATTTTACAGACAGAACCTACTTCAAGATACCTAAGTATAAATTATATTACACAAACCACCCAGATGGTACAGCCCACGGAGGTTCAGCCATATTGATAAGAGAAACTATAAAACATTATGAAATGCTAAAATACGAAACAAATCACATTCAAGCAACATCGATAAAAATACAAACTCTTCCATATGATATAACTGTCACAGCAATTTATTGTCCGCCCAGGCATAGACTTACAAAAGAAGATCTTCTACCCTTTTTCGAAACTCTAGGGCCAAAATTTATAGCAGGTGGAGATTACAACTGTAAACATACGCTATGGGGTTCACGCCTAACAACCACCAAAGGCAGAGAGCTAGCAAAAGTTATCCAGGATAAAAGCTACTCATTCCTATCGACGGGATCACCGACATATTGGCCAGCCGATCCAAATAAAACACCAGACCTATTGGATTTCTTTATTACAAACGGAATATCTCAATCATATACAGATGTAGTACCAAGTTTTGATTTATCATCAGATCATAGTCCCATAATTGCCACAATTAGCACAACGGTGATAATCAAAAAACCAACACCTCGACTGCATAACTTCAAAACAAACTGGGACACATACCGGCTAATCATAGAACAGGAAGTAAATCTACTAGTGAGATTGCAAACTCCCGAACAAATAGAAACAGAAACTAATAATCTAATCAACTTACTTCAAAATGCTGCCAAACAGTCTACCCCTCAACCTGGACAAAAAAAATTTTCAACCAACATTCCTCTTGAAATAAAAAGACTAGTAGCAGAAAAACGAAAAGCCAGATCAATTTGGCAAAGAACTCACAGACCAGACGACAGGACAGTTTATAATAACAAAACAAGAAACTTAAAAACAGCTCTAGAACAGATGAGAAACAACTCATTTGAAAACTATGTATCAAACCTTTCGCGTCAAGATAACTCTATCTGGAAACCAATCAAAAACAAAAATAAACCAATAAATACTTCACCTCCAATTCGGAAAAACTCATTACCACCAGGACCATGGGCAAAAAGCAACAAAGAAAAAGCTGATTTATTTGCTGAACATCTAACTGAAGTCTTCAAGCCACACGACAATGACCAAGTACAAGAAGTAGAGCAGGAACTAGCCTTACCAATTAATCAACGAGAGCGACTAACTTTAATTACACCGAAGGAGATCAAAGATGAAATTAATCATTTGAATGAAAAGAAGGCACCAGACACTGATCTCATAACAGCAACAATGCTAAAACAACTTCCTAAAAAAGGTATCATGAAGTTATTGTACATATTAAATGCAATCTTAAGACTTAATTATTGGCCTATATCACTAAAAATTGCCCAAGTAATTATGATACCGAAACCTGGTAAAGCTTTAACGGATGTTTCATCATACCGCCCAATAAGTCTACTGCCAATAATGTCAAAACTTCTTGAAAAGCTGTTACTTAAAAGAATTATGAGCGACCTAGAATTCCAAAACTGGATCCCAAAACACCAATTTGGATTCCGGCAAGGTCATTCTACAGTGCAACAATGCCATCGCATATCAAATGTAATTAATAGAGCTTTGGACAATAAACAGTATTGCACAGCAGCCTTTCTGGACATTAGCCAAGCATTTGATAAGGTATGGCACCCAGGATTACTTTATAAAATCAAAAAATCCCTACCCAACAAATATTTTGACTTATTAAAATCATATCTAAATCACAGAGAATTTGAAACTAAAGTGGAGGATGAACTATCAAACCGTAACAAAATTCAATCAGGAGTCCCACAAGGTAGTATATTGGGTCCACTTCTTTATGTACTGTACACATCCGATTTACCAACCTCTCCACAAACCACCATTGGAACTTTCGCTGATGACACAGCAATATTTGCAACTGAAGAGGATCCAAGAGCTGCAGTATTAAAACTTCAAGAACACCTAGACCAAATTGGACAGTGGTTAAAGAAATGGAAGATAAAAGCTAACGAAACTAAGTCAACACATATAACTTTCACACTAAGGAAAGACCAATGCCCAAATATTAGCCTTAATCAAGTCAACATACCACAACAGAACATCGTCAAATACCTGGGGCTTCATCTTGATTCTAAATTAAACTGGAAACAACACATTTTAAAGAAGAAGAAACAAATTGAGTTGAGAGTGAAAGAAATAAATTGGCTTATAGGTAGAAAATCTCGACTCTCAATTGAGAACAAACTGCTGATTTATAAAACAGTCATCAAACCTATATGGACGTACGGTATAGAACTATGGAGTTGTGCCAGCAAATCAAACACAAAAATTATCCAAAGAACTCAATCAAAAATTCTACGCACCATCGCAAATGCCCCGTGGTACATTTCCAACCAAACCCTTCATACAGACCTAAACATCCCGTTAGTCAGCACAGTAATTCAAGAAAGAGCCAACAGACATCACGAGAAATTGGAAGACCACCCCAACCAATTAATATTACCATTACTGCAGCCACTAAACAACAGAAGATTGCGAAGATTATGGCCCATAGATCTTCGCTGAAACTGAGGTGAAACCGCTGGGTGATGTACCTCATAACGCCATTTTAGTGTACAATAATACATTGATATATGTTATTGTACTTGTTATCAAATTAGCTTATATAATATGTAATTATGATTGCTAATAAATGCTTACAAAAAAAAAAAAAAAAAAATTATTATTTAGTACTAATAGTGCAGTCATTGAAGCGTAAAATTTTACGTTCTCTATCTTAATTATTTAATTGTTAACCCCTTTCAACCCTTGAAATCAACTCCTCGATTAAAAATTGTATAAAATTTTTTTTGATAAACTAAAAAGGATTTAAATATCGTTCCACGTTCTCGAAAAAGCTATGCTGAAAAATTATATGCTCAAGTTCTTTAACCCTTAAAACTACCCCTAAATTAAAACATTGAATATGTATGATTTAATTTTTGGGCCATAACTACTTCAATTTTGAAGCTATCATAACTTATAAAAAACATTTTGAAGGTAATTAAAAGAGCTACAACTTTTGTCTGTATAATATGTAGTGAAAAACCTTTTATTTTGAAACGGTGAAGGGTTAAAGGGCTCGAGAGAGACTGTGGTTGCGCTGCCGCGCGCTTTTTAATCAATCATATCTTCGTCAATTTTTGTGTGAGAGGAAAAACAAACAAACCAACATTTTTGTCAAAAAAACCTATTTTTTTATTATTACACTTTTTTACGTATCTTTGATTATTTTTGAGATATTATGAAAAGAAGGTGTTTTTTTTTATCCGAAAATTTTTTTTTTCTTAAAATCGTGATTTAAAAAAAAATAGGTGTTCCAAAGCAGCGAAACTGCTAGAATCCATCAAACTCTTTATATTAAAGTTGATTCTAGACGGAATACCATTAATTTTAATTTTGGTGGAAATGACACTTTGAAATCCATTGATTTAAAAAAAAAAAACCATTAGATGTTCCTCTTTTTTTCATTACAGTTCACTTATTTTACGTACAAAAGACTTTTAAGAGTGCTCATTTTAAAGCTTATTTTAAGCACTATAAAATCCTTTCTCATTAGCGTGCATAAAATATATTCGCTCTCTGCTAAATCGCACTGAATACATCGATTAAATTTCACACAAAATAAAAACGGATTTTGCACTTGGAACATTCTTAAATAAAACCAATTTGTTCATTTTTTTACCTGCTACAATTTTGTTCATTATAATATTATCGTTAAAATGCATATTTTTGGAGATATTGAAAATCTTGAGAAAATTCCGAATTTTCAATTGCCAATAACTTGAAAAGTATGGGGTTTTTGATAAAACTTTATACAACATTTGTTGCTTAAAATTAGGTCTTCTATCAATATCCGAGGTTATTTTGAAATAAAATTTCCACCACCGAAAAGGGGTGGCAACAGGGCCGTGCCGTGCTATGATGCGGCGAGGCAGTCGCATCAGGTGGCATCACAATGGGGGCGGCATAATCAGTAAAATAAAAAAAATTGTCAGATTTTGTACAAATGTCAGAAACTATAGAAAAAATGAAATGTTACAGACAATAATAGATATATGGCTAATGACCAAATGAAACTTTAATGAAATTGGGGAAAAGTTCCGAATCTCCAGCTGAAAATGATATTCCAGCCAGGTGAAAAAAGCATTTATTTGATTACGAAAAATCTGTGGCCGAGCTCTTAACAGATGAAGCTAAAGGACACCGCACACATCTTGTGAAAAATATAATGTCACTCAAATGAAATAAAATTTACATGAATAGATTCGTCCCGAATTTACGATAATTTCTTATCATTGCGTCAACTCTGTATTTTGAATAATAAGAGCGTAAATTGATAAAAATAAATCTAAAATCAAATGGGAATGTACGTGTGTCAAAAAGAGAAAAAAGATTTTGTAATTCGCTTACTCCATAAATCTTTCTGGGGGATTAAGGCAGAGGCTTACTCTTATCTTATACTATTATTATTGATAATAAAGTGGGTATAATTTGGTTAGTTGTACCGCCTCTAATCGGCTTAATCTAATGGTGAATAGACTGTTTTTAATAGCCGCTAGACGAATATTATTTATGAATGCCAGTTTTATGGACTTCAAAATGCGATTTCGATATACATTAATTACAATTACCGCCCTAATTTAACAAAATTTAGAGTTAACGCAATGTTATCAAATGATTGAAATTTCAGGACGAATCTATTCATGTAAATTTTATGTCATTTGAGTGACATTATATTTTCCATAAGATGTGTGCGGTGTCCTTTAAAATTGTTCATCTATATTTTGACATTTACGTTAATTCTTTGATTGATCGATTTTCCCTTCTAGAAACTCGTAAGTAATACATTTTTATATTTTTAAACTGAGGGAAATAGATAAAACACTAGAAAAATATTGTAAGTATGAATCTTAATTCAATACTTTCAATTTCAAATACTTTACCATGAAACCTTTATCAATTTCTTTATACCCAAATGTAATTGTAACACAAAGAACACTCCCTGTCTTGGTAGCTAGTGGGAAAGAAGTTTTTCAAAATTAAACAACTATTTACGAAGCCATAAGACAGATGAAACTTAAAGGTTAGCACTTATTTCAATAGAGTTGTCACTAGCTGCTACACCTATCTATCCACACTAGACTATTTGGATGCCCATTCCACTGCATTTTCGTTTCCATATTGTAAAGGCTTTGGCGACATAAATCTTAAACAGACTTGGTGATATGCAACATCCCTGTCGTAGACCTTTGTTGACTGTAAACAAATCTGTTATTTTGTTTCCTAATTTTACTGCAGATTTCATGTCACTGTATAAATTTTGGACAGCTTTTATGAGAGTAAAGTTAATGTTGGAGTTTTGCAGTACTTCCCATAGTTTCGGTATCGGTATGTTGTCATATGCTTTTTGCAAATCTATAAAAACTAGGTGTATTGGCCTATTCCGTTCCAATAATCATCGAAAATAATCATGAAAACATTAAAAAAACTGATACACCACAAAGGATAAAGTCAATGTTTAAGTCAATCTCTTTAAACAAAGCCAAATATCTGATAAAATAGCATTTTACACTGTTTTAAATAATAATAATTATTATTATTATCGTAAATACTTTTCGATTTATATTTTGAAATTTTTATATAATAGACAATATTGATTACGTTATCCACTTCTACTTATATTACTCCACCTTAAGGAGATTACTTATGGGAATTGATCGAGTCTCAGTAGCGTGAAGACCCGATGTTTTATTCTAATTAAAAATATATCGTGTGTATACGTTCACCCCTCCAAACGACTTCGGTAATTTAGTTACTACTTGGGCCTAAGATTATAATACAATACATATACAGGGTGTTTAATTAATAATTGTCCATATAGTAACTGGGGAAACCTTAGCACAAAATACGAAGATTTAACCTAAAACACTTAAATAAAATGTGGTTCCTTATTGAGTTACAGGGTGTTTTATCTAAAAATTTAAAAACTATTTTTGCTCAGCATTTTAAAACTATTCAACGTACCTATCCTTTTCATACTTGGCAGAAAGTATAGGTAATGTAAAAACTACTAAATTACGTTAAACAAACGTTTTTGGCTATTACCAGAGGCGCACGACGGGGGAGAGTGAATGGTTGACTCTTTCCAAATTCTACGCCACTGGCGGAATTGCTATTTTAGTTCAATTTTTGGATTCTCCAATACTTTCTATGAAAATAATATACTCTTCATTCGTAACGATAAAGTCATTAGTTTTCGAGATCTTTGAATTTAAAAATGAAACGACACGGTTATTTTGATTAATGTATTGTGTCGCTTCATTTTTAATTTCAAATATCTCGAAAACTAATCATTTTATCGTTACGAATGAAGAGTATATTATTTACGTAAAAAGTATTGGAAAATCAAAAAATTACACTAAAATAACAATTTAGTCAGTTGCCTAGAATTTGGGAAGGGTCAACCAGCCACTATCCCCTGTCGTACGCCTCTGGTAGTAGGTAGAAACGTTTATTTATCTTAATTTAGTAGGGTGTACAGTGCCTACACTTTCTGAAAAGTATGATAATGATACGCCAAATAGTTTTAAAGTACTGGGTAAAAATAATTTTTAAATTTTAATCATATGAATCATATCATAAATTAATCAAAATAACTATGCCGTTTCATATTTAACTTCAAATATCTCGAAAACTAATCACTTTATCGTTAACAATGAAGAGTATATTATTTACGTAGAAAGTATTGGAGAATCTAAAAATGGCATTAAATAGTAATTCCTCCAGTGGCGTAGAATTTGAGAAGGGTCAACCATTCACTATCCCCTGTCGTACGCCTCTGGTAGTAGCTAGAAACTTTTGTTTATCATAATTTAGTAGGGTGTATAGTAGTCGCACTTTCGGCCAAGTATGAAAAGGATACGTCGAACAGTTTTAAAATGCTGAGCAAAAAATTTTTTAAATTTTTAGATAAAACACCCTGTAACTCAGTAAGGAACCACATTTTATTTAAGTGTTTTAGGTTAAATCTTCGTATTTTGTGCTAAGGTTTCTCCAGTTACTATATGGACAATTATTAATGAAACACCTTGTATAGGGTGTTTCATTAATAATTGGAACAGGAGCGTCATTTGAAATTTTGATTGGGGGGGGGGGCAAGCATTATATATACAAAACATTTGACATATCCTTCATATCCTCCTAAAGTCTTACTTTGCAGCAAGTGTAAGGACTGCACACCCTACTAAATTATGTTAAACAAACGTTACTGGCTACTACCTGAGGCGTACGACGGGAGAAAGTGAATGGCTGACCCCTTCCCAAATTCTACGCTACTGGTGGAATTGCTATTTTAGTGCAATTTTGGATTTTCCAATATATTCTACAGGGTGATTGATTAGTAGGGTAAAGCTCAATAGCTCCGCTATAGTAGTAGATAGCAACAAAAGTTAATAACAAAACTTTTAGCTACCTTTGAGCTTCACATTACAAAATTAGTTAGAATGTTACAGGGTGTTCGATAACACAGTGGCAGACCAAATTTATGTTTTTTTAAATGGAACACCCTATATTTTATTTTAAATTAGAAATCCTGTTAACTTCTCCATCACAAAAATATAAAGGTTTGTTATGTTATACAGGGTATTTACAAAGTTATAACCAATTTTATATGAAAATCGTAACAAGTTCAACTCCCTGTATAAATAAAAATAAGCAAAACAACAATGGTTTATTAATGCCATATTTTTTAACGTATTGTCAAAATTTTAAAGAATGGTCGATATTGCTAATTTTCTTTATATCAAATACAGGGTGAGTCAAAACGCAAGTATATTATTTTCTCACTAATTTTAAATGGAATACCCTGTATTTTATATCACTATTGAAAAGTACCATTACCGTACTTTAATTTTTAGATAACATTCCCTATGTCTAAATTTATTAGTTTTCGAGATATTTTCATTTTTCAATGGACCAGTAGCGTGGCCACCCAAATCACCAGAATTTAATAAACTGGACTGATTTTTTGAGGTTACGTTAATAATGAAGCTTATAAAATACCTCCAACAACAAGTGATGAGATGAAAAATAGAATACAAAGTGTATTTCGATGTGTTAATTTACAAATGCTCCGTAGAGTAAGTAACTCATTCAATGATCGTTTTTAGGCGTACATAAATGTGTTAGGAGATAATTTTGAACACCTTATGTAATTAAATATAAAAAATATTTTATTAAAAGTAGCTTCTAGTTTTTTCAAACATGTTTTTTTGCAAAATGTATTACTGATAAATTATGTTTCGTTCTTTATTTGTTACATTGTTACATTTACATACAAAAGTTGTGTTTAATTGTCTTCACAAAATATTGTATTTTGTGTTTGTGTGTTTTTTTGTAAAATTTATTACTAATATCTTTGTTTATTTGTTGCATTTACATGAAAAGATAGTTTTTAATTGTTTCAAAAATGTTGCATGTAGTGGTTGTGTTTTTGTTTGTAAAATGTAGTACTAATAAATTATTTTTATTTCTTTATTTGCTACAGTGTTACATTGATTACCGGATTGATAATCGGTAATTTTTAATTGTCAATTCAGTCATGGCTTACTTAAAATTTAGATAAATTTAAACACCTAAAATAATTTGCTCTGAAAAATGAAAATATCTCGAAAACTAATCAATTTGGGCATAGGGAATGTTATACAGTACGTAAATCGTTGGCTGGATATAGGGATTATACATCGCGAGAATTGTGGCAACTGCGGTAACCTGTGTTAGTTGAAGCTTCTGTTCGAGTACGAGTTTTTGGTGCAATAGAGCTGTTAGAACGAATAGAATGAGTGAATTTTGAAGCAAGGCTGTCCATAAATAAATCGAAAACAAAGTTTATTATTAATGCGTTAATAAATTTACTTTAATTTTTTAAAAATTTATTTTTAAAAACTAATTTCAAAACTAAACAGTTTTCCCATTTCCTTAGGCCAAAAATATTTAGCTACTACATTGTAATATTTTGACGTTTATTTGTGTCAGAGTTGTCAATTTTGAGGTTAATGCCCCTTAATGCTAACAACCATATTGTCATCGAGAGAGCTTAGTTGTCACAATTGTCTCAATATAATACAATGTATGTATTTATGAATTTAAATATGTACAATGTATGTTCCCTATGTCCAGCTGAACGATTTACGTACTGTATAAAAATTAAAGTACGTTAATGTTACTTTTTAATAATGATATAAAATACAGGGTGTTCCATTTAACATTACTGAGAAAATAATGTACTTGCGTTTTGACTCACCCTGTATTTGATATAAAGAAAATTAGCAATATCAATAATTCTTAATAATTTTGACAATAAATAAAAAATACGGCATTAATAATCCATTGCTGTTGCGCTTATTTTTATTTATACAGGGAGTTGAACTTATTACGATTTTCATACAGAATTGGTTATAACTTTCTAAATACCCTGTATAACATTACAAACCTTTATATTTTTGTGATGGAGAAGTTAACAGGATTTCGAATATAAAATAAAATATAGGGTATTCCATTTAAAAAAACAAAAGTTAGGTCTGCCACTGTGTTATCGAACACCCTGTAACATTCTAACTAATTTTGTAATGTGAAGCTCTAAGGTGGCTAAAATTTTTGTTATTAACTTGTATTGCTATCTATTACTATAGCGGAGCTATTGAGCTTTACCCTACTAATCAATCACCCTGTATGTAAATAATATACTCTTCAGCCATAACGATAAAGTAATTAGTTTTCGAGGTACAGTCAAACCTGCCATATCCGGATCAATGTGGCGACAGACCGATCCGGATATGAAAAAATCCGGATATCAAGACCACTACTTCTTTTACAGTCTCTGAAACGTTTTCTCCTTCATACATTACAGTAATCAACGCCGTCAATAACATTCGTCGATAGATACGTTTTATAAATTCTATAATACATTATTTTGCCATCTTTTAGTTCTTCTATTAGCGCGCTGTCCAACAGCAGGACTGCCCTTCTCGGTAGATCACGTAGACGGCGCAGAACCGTCCGGATATGGGGAGGTCCGGATATGACAGGTCCGGATATGGCAGGTTGTACTGTATTTGAAGTTAAATGTATTATGTCCCTCCGTTTTTAACTTCAAATATATTATTTAAAACTAATGATTTTATCGTTAAGAATAAAGAGTATATTATTTACATAGAAAATATTGGATAATCTAAAAATGATGCTAAAATAGCAGTTCGGTCAGTGGAGTAGAATTTGGGAAGGGTCAACCATTCACTTTCCCCTGTCGTACGCCTCTGGTAGTAGCCAGAAACGATTATTTAAGGAAAAAGGTCCAAAATTTTGTCTGTCAAAATTTTGAATGTGTTTTAAATGTATTCATTTTTTTCGAATCCCGAGAAAACTAATAGGTATTTTTGAAAAATTTAAGCGCATAATGAAAGATACGTTATTACCGAGGAACGATATGAAAAAATGTTTGTCCGACAAATATGTTCGGCATTTTAATAAGTCCGAAACGTAGAACATTTCAAATGACAGGGATTATGTTGGTGATAAATACCAGTCTGATTTTTGCATGAGAGTTTAATGAAAGGGTTATTATAATAAACCAATTGGAAGTTCTGTCCGACAAAATACATGGGACGTTTTCGTAGTTTGAGGTTCGAAACTTGTAACCTGTTTCACAATTAAAATTTTCCCTGTTCCAGTGTTCCCGTATATTAAAGTTTGTCCGACTAGACACCGTTAAACTATTAACACATTTTCAGCTTGCTATTAAAAAACTTTTTTGGTACGCGGGATCCAGACTTATAAAGGCATGCTTAAAGATGTAACTTATTTTCTAAATTTCTCGGTAAATACTTCATAGGCAACTTTTTTGTTTTTTTTTTTAAATTGTGAGGCAAATATTCTGTTACGCGATAACTTTTTTATGATTTTAATTAGGTTACCTCTTAAAATACACAACATTGTGTACGGCAGGTTTTAGTTATGAGATGTTTTCACAATTTGCATCTAACGTAGTCAATTATGCCTGGTTCATTAAGCAAGAAGTCTTCCTTTTTCTGCACAGTGCGCAGTGGTGCGCCGCATATCAAACGAACGACTAATGATCGCGACTACAAACACTACATCTTCTTTGCTATTAATATCTAATTTTACACATGCCACGTACTAAATGACGGCGATGACAGGCACTAGGTTATATGCGACATGAAATGTCATTTATCACAAGTCATGATACAGTCAACGCTCACAAAAATTTATATTCATTCTTTATAAATACAAAAATACAAAAACCTGCAGAAAGCTTTTCTGGAAGATATATATTTTGCACATTTCGTTTATCGCAAGGGACAAAATATTTTATTTATTTATTGCTAATTTAAAATCTACTTCAATAAAGTAATAAGTAGAGTTCGGATTTAAATGCATAAAGAAACGCAAAAAAAGAATGTGTGTGTACTTTGTACGCACGTAAGAAGTTATACTTCTATTATAATATAATTTCAACGAAATAAATATACCTACTTAACAGTTACAATCCAAAAAATTAACAATAATTACCAAAATTTAACCAAAACTTAACAATGCCAAATATTAAAAAAAAACGAAAAAAGTATGAATCGTCCAGGAATTGAACCAGCAACCTCGCGAATTTTCAATCTCTGGTCCAATGCTCTACCAACAAGGCCATCAAGGCATATACTATTAACGTGTCAGATATACATATTTACACATCACGGTGACAAGTGAAATATAAAAATAGATGTTTTATTATTTTACGCCCAAGAAAGACAAATCCAAAGACACAAAATTATAATAAAAAACCTTTTAAACCACATTTTTCAAATTGCGCAAGTTGTATTATTAATATTAATGTTAATAAATGAAATATAAATAATTTGACGTTTCAAAATTTGACATTATCATAACAAAATTTGATCTATTATTTTTAAAACACTTACCAGTGTAAGATTCTTTAGCTTTGAATAAGCGAGATCGTAGATCGTCCCGGTTGATTGTTGTTATCCACAGTTCTCTACGGCTTCGAGCTAATAGGTTTTTTATCAGTAATTTTGCGGCACTCATACTAGTCACAGTTTGATGGGCTTTCACATTGACATGCAACAATCATCTCTTTTATGTTAATAAGTCCAAAAATATAATATGAAAACTATTTAAAAAGGCAGTATAACCATTAACTAACTTTTTGTTTGTTGTTTCTCTTCCTACAAATTTTAAAACGCAACAACCATACACCATACATAACCAAACCACAGTCCCACAGCTGTGATACAGCTGCCATATTGGATAATTTTTGTCATGTCATTTGAACATCCAATCAGAACAAAGTTGTAATGCGACTGCGCCGGGATCAAAGGTTTTAATCCTATTAAAATTCACCCTCATATGCATTTTACAAAAAAAGCATTTAATTATACAAAAAAGCATGAAAATAAGCATATAAATTTTGACAAACAAAAATAGATAACTGAAACAAAAATGCTTAACCGAATTTTTATCGACACGCTTTAGATGAAGGAAAATATATTATTTTTGTTTAAATCATGAAATAACTAATTACTCATTTTAATGTTCCATCGTAAAGTTTCGGCACCTATCACTCAAAACCTTTTTGTATAACTAAAAGCTTCTTTCAACGTCCACACTGGTTATCGTTGCATACCTACTTATACTTTGCCACTACTGCCGGATCCATATTTATATCTTCAACGTGTTCTCAATTTAAAACTGAAAATATTTTCTTCATCTTTTGAAATCCTTCGTTTTTTGTTAATACATCTTTGAATTTTGTTAATATTATCTGACCAATTTTTCCAGGGATACCTTCCATCTTTTTTTTCAAAACTGTTTATTTTTTAGATCGACTCAACTAATGACATTTGCTATATCTCCAAATATTTTATTGTTTCACTCACAGAACAAAAGTTGCTTTTGATAAAAGCAATATTGTTTTGTAATTGTTTCAACTAAAACATCCTTCGGCGTAGTATAAAGCTACATCTAACCATTTACCCCACCGAGTTAACACTGGTTCCGATGGTAATGGAGTGTTAGCGAATATGTCTCTAAAAAGTTGCACCCTTAAAGGAGCTTTAGTGAATTTTTTTTCCATTTTTTATCAACTCATTAACAAGTGGAAATTGCAGCCGTATAGTCTCAGCAACACGATTCAGGCCGTGTCTAGACACGTACAATGAATTAGATTTGGATAAAACACTTTAAGATTTGATGCTGTTTTGATCATATATATGGTGCAGCGTCGAAAAGCATTAATAGTACTATTTTGTTAGTGGGCACAGCCTCGGGAAGATAAAAATTTGTTAAAGCGTCATTTACGAATCTTGGAACTGCATTTGTTGCTTCTAGTTCTTTTGAGCACACTAAATAACCCTTTATCAAGATTTCTTCGTGAAGTACGCCTATGATTAAATAAGCGACGTATATTCCACAAATATACGTAGTCTCGTCCACAGCAAACGAGGTGTAATTGTTTCCCACTAGTGTTTTTATTTTTTTTTGTGGTTTTATTGTAAATGCAATTAACATATTTTTTCGCACAGTACTTTCATCCGGCACGTGTCTTCGATAGTAGGTACTTTTCCAAAAATGATTTAAAACTTTCATTTTGCAATTTATTTAATGGGAGATCAGAGTCCACAATTGCACTACATAGATCAAAATTAAACTTCTTCTGTTCGCAAATGCAAAAAATGATAATAGTCTATAAAAAAGCACCAAATAAGCACAAAAATTCAAAAAAGGCATAATAATTTCAAATAAGCAAAAAAGCATAAAAAAGGGCTGTAAAAATGACAATTTTGCATATTTCGTTCGTATTTAAAAAGAAAATAGTCCTGCTTGTATTATTTACCATAAGCATTATGCTTAGAAATCCGGACCCTAGTAATAAGTAATAAGTAAATATGATATAAGTTCTTGGCTTGTGGCTGGTGTCGTCCATTGACGACTTTCTGGAATTCACCTCGCAGCTAGGTCTTCTGGCCAAAGTTTTTTTTGGCGTCTGTCAATCAGTGGGGTATTGAACAATTTGTCTATGAGATGATTTGGATGGTTTGTGTTGCGATTCATGTATCTTCTGGAGTGGTCAGTAATCATATTATTGATGAAAGGAATGTTGAGGTCTGCATGAAGGGTTTGGTTTGACACGTACCATGGGGCTTTAGCTAACATACGAATAGTCTTTGACTGGAATATCTGTAGTATTTTGGTGTTGGATGGTTTGTTATAGTCCCACAGCTCAATTCTGTAAGTCCACACTAGTTTGAGTATTGTTTTTTTTTGTTTACATTTTATATTTTTTTGGTTACATTTTTTGTAATGTTTGTGAAAGACAAGTTACATTTTCCAATTATCCTTTATATAATTTTTAATTGCCCAGGGATGGGTTTTAACTCCCAAAACCCCCCCGGTGCGCCACTGTTCTAGTTCAGTGAGATAATTTTGTAATTTGTTAAATGCTAATATTTCGTTGATGTCTGATGCTAATATACCAGTGTCAATCGTAAATGTTGCCATTAGTGTATTTTCGCTAATAGTAATATCAGCAGTGAAAATTTGGTAAAGGAATGGGCCAAGTACACTGCCTTGAGGTACTCCGGATTTTATGTAGTGGTAGTTGGATAAGGATAGAGGTAGTTGGATAGATTCAAAACGACTCGTCAACCCCATTCGAAATACATAAGGGGTTAAGGCAGGGAGATGCGCTGGCGTGTCAGCTTTTTATTGTAGCCTTAGAAAAAGTTGTACGAGACGCTAATTTAGATAGCAGAGGAACAATATTTAATAGATCAGTCCAAATTCTTGCATATGCAGATGATGTGGACATTATAACAAGAACCAGGGCGAGAACTGCGGAAATCCTAACCGATCTGGTAGCAGCAGCAGAACTAATGGGGTTACATATAAATCAAAATAAAACAAAATTCATGGCGACCAACACAAACACAAGAGCTGGAAATGTTGATGCAGATCTAATCATCAATGACCAAAAAATCGAAGCGGTCAAATAGTTCATATATCTAGGGACATCGGTTAACCCCAATAATGACACATCTGAGGAAATAAAAAGGCGAATATTAATTACAAACAGGTGCTATCATGGTCTATCAAAGTACTTATCTAACAAACGTCTGTCTCAAAAAACTCGTATAAGGCTGTATAGAACATTGATAGTCCCCGTTCTCACATATGGTTCAGAGGCATGGACGCTAACTAAAACAGATGAATCCGCTCTATCAATTTTTGAAAGAAAGGTACTACGCAAGATATTCGGAGCGGTTTGTGAGAACGGAATATGGAGGCGTAGATATAACTTTGAACTGCAGAATATCTACAAGCAAACGTTTGGTGGAAAAGATATTATCACTATAATTAAGCGAAATCGCCTGCAGTGGGCAGGACATGTAGCCCGAGCCCTGAACCGAACATGATAAAAAGGATTCCAACAGCTCAACCCGTGGGAATGAGAAGACGGGGTAGACCAAAGTTGAGGTGGATGGACGGGGTAACACAAGATGCCGAGAAGATCGGAGTCGGCAACTGGAAAGTGCAGGCAAGGGAGAGAACAGAATGGCGTAGAACGCTTGAGAAGGTCGAGGCCCTCTAAGGGCTGTAGCACCAGGATGATGATGATGATGAAGTTGGATAGGGTTCCTTCGTATTTAACTTGGAAGTATCTGTCAGAGAAGGACAAAATATGATAATTAAAAAATTGTTGTTTTTTTATGGTCGTTAAAGTAGACCTGTTTTTAAGCGGGGAGGGATACGGTTTGAAATTTTTATTATTTTAAATAAAAGTGCATAACTTCAAGAATACTCTGAAAATTTCAGTTTGATCGGAGTAAAACTACCAAAGATACAGCATGTCGAATATCCCAACCTTCGACTAGCTTTGCCGCTGTTTCGCGCAAGCACGCTTGAGCGTAGAGAGAAAAGTTGAACAGCTGTTACCCTTTTCTTTTGTAGACTACTTCGCAATTCAAAAACCTATTCCGGTGTGCATCACTTTACGATTTGTCGGACAAAAAAAGAAGACGAACACGAAGTAGTCAAAACTTTTAAAAGCGTTTTTCTCAAAACTGATTTTTCCAAGGCGGTGGACATTGTAACTCAAAAACTACTCGACCGATCTATCTGGATTTTTGTACAAATTTTCTTTAGACATTTATTGAGGTAATACTGTTGAGATATATTTGTTTGTATGCTTATTTTTTGTTTAACAATAATAAATATGTCGTGTTTCACCCTTTTGTTACAAAGAATTTCGTTTTTTTTTTGATACCAAGAACTCAAAAATGGTTAGAAATAAAAATACTCGACAGCGTTACCTCAACAAACTAATAAGCTAATAAACTTTTTTGAGTTTTTTGTTTCACATGCTCGATTCATGAGTTCTGATGTCTACCGCAAAGTACATTTTTTTGGAGCTGTCTGTAAAAATTTGCCACCGTTAGCTTATTTTTCAATATTTTGACACTTCGTGAATGTCAAACTAAATTTTAAATTAAGTATTAATAAAATATCAATGACATTTGATAGTGAATTTAATTATTATATAAAATAAATAAGATATTCAAAAATTTTAAAAGCAATAATTTACTAACAGCTTTAAAAAGGTTTATACGAGTATACGGCCTCCCCTTTAATGATAAATGGACTGTTCCATTCGTTATGAAATGAAAATTGTTATAGTCGGTTCCCTAAACTCGACACAACTGGCTAGTGATTTTAGTAGGTAATTTTATTGTTTTTTGCCAATTTTGCCAAAATTGGCAAGATTAAAAATTATTTAGTACTTATTAGCTATTTAGTAATTATTTTTTTTTGCCAAATTGGCAAAATTATTGACTAAAATCACTAGCCAGTTGTGTCTGAGTTTAGCGAACCGACTATATGAAATAATATTGTTTGGAATACAAAATTATGGTCTGATATGTGCAATTACATCCTTCTAATGGAAAAAAAAAATATTTGAAGATTTTTCTCAAATTATGGATACCAACAACATTTTCATTTATAACTCTTTTATTTTTAATTTGACAAAGAAAAGTTATTCTTCATAAAAAGCTCTTCATGCTCTAAGATTTATGATGCAACCATCATATATAAAATTTCATTAATTTTATACGAGGTATATAAAAAATATGAATTTCGATCAAGAGTAAAGTGCCTTTTTAGTTCATAACATTTAAATTAGAATGATATAATTGCACATTAAAACATAATTATTAATTCTAAACAACTTTTCATAATAGAAATTTTCCATATTATGAATTAAAATACGTAAATAAACAAAGTTTTCGTTATGATAATGCTCGCATTTTCAGCTTGTTTAAATATTCTTTGAATTGTACTCAATATGTTTATTTAATTTAAAAATAAGATAATTCTAACATGGTTTCACCCCTCTCCCCCCTCCTTGATATTTTACATTATTTATAATGCTTTTTACAAAATCCTTTATATTTTCCAATAATTAAATCGTATATTGAAAAAACGTGAGAACTATCTAAACGACATATGGTAATAAGATCCTGATAAGTATTAATAAGTGCTAATTGACCTTAACAATTGAAGAGAATAAATAAGTTAGTCTAAAAAATTACCCACGTCATAGTGATTAATAGCAATTATATAAAATTTTCTACGTGTTTCTGTATATTTCATCCCGATTTTGAAAGAGATAGTCATCTAGGTTGACTTAAAAATTAACGACTGTGGGTTTGGGACTCTTAGTTGACCTAGTAGAGAATCCACAGTTATTGTTTATATGTATAAATAATTGCTAGGTGACAACGATTAGGTGAAAAATCTCCGACTGTTAATTATTTGGTTTTAGTAGTCCCCTGAGTCATAGTTCAAAAGTACGGGTGTCAACTTTGGGACCTCTTGTATATTTATTTAGTAAAATTATTATTTAACATAATAAATATTTGATGCCAAAAATCATTATTTATTTCATAAAAGTGAATAAAAAATATGTAGAGATGAGAACAGCGGAAATATTAAAAAACTTCTGATTTTTAAACGCTTTTCTTTACTTCAATAGTTTGCATTTGCATCAAATCTTTAGACGTTAATTTGACTGACTTTTCTTCAATGCAAATGAATGAACATTCGAAGACATCTGCATTCGCGGGAACAATACACGAATAGTCAACAAAAAAAAATTGTGTTTATTAATTGTTTAAATAAAAACAAAAACGATTTTAATGGAAAATTTCTCTTGTTTTTTATAATGTAGAAACTTGAAACTTTTACGGATTGTATCTAATGATATGAACTATACATAATTTCACTTTTTACGTTAATTGTTTCATAAATGTTTCATAAATAAACAGTAGTAAAAGTTTCAAATTTTGAACGCTCATATATTTCTTTTTATATAAATCGTTTATTCATGTCAAATTTCAATACGATACGAAACAAAACTTCAACCCAAACTCGAATTCAAAAAATTCGTGTTTTTATAGTAGTCTTAGAAAAACCACCGGTAGAGACGTTTTGTGCTACATTTAACATTAAAATTCGTTTTGTCGTATTAATTAATTAAACGCTTTCCTTTAGTTCAATCGTTTGGGTCAAATCTATGGACGTTAATTTGACTGCCTTTTCTTCAATGCATATGACTAATAATTTGCAGACATATATGCATTCGCGGGTATAATACACGAATAGTCAATAAACAATTTTTTTTGTTTATTAATTGTTTAAATAAAAAAAACGATTTTAACGGAAAGTGCTTAAATTCTCATTTTTTTTACAATGAAGAAACTTAAAAATTTACAGATTGTAGCTAATTATATGAACTATACATAATTTCACTTTTTGCGTTAATTGTTTACGTTATGCTTCATAAATAAACAATAAAGTTTCAAACTTTTTGCCGATTCCGACTACTTTTCATGTTTGTACATCATATGTTTTATACATATTTTAACAAACATGACGATATATTTTAATGTTTGAAAAGTGTAAGACTAAAAAGAAAAAAAAGAAAAAAATATGAAAAAAATATTTTTAAGAAACGCTTTTCTTTAGTTACCAGTGACTAAAATTAAACATATTATAAAAAAATCTATTAAAAAGCAAGAAATAAAAAAAATTTAAAAAATCTAACACATTCGTTAAAAAAAAAGCGTTGTGCGAAAACCGTTTATTCAATGAAGACGCGCCACGCTTTTCTTTGACGAATGTGTTAGATTTTTTAAATATTTTTTTATTTTTTGCTTTTTGGTTGATTTTTTTTAATGTTTAATCTAAGTCACTCGTAAGTAAAGGAAAGCGTTTCTTAAAAATATTTTTTTCATATTTTTTTTATTTAGTTATGATATTAAGAAAATTAGTTTTTTAAGTTAAAATGTTAAGAAAATTGTATTTAGATGATTGCCTTTTGACTATGAAGATAAGAATAGTATCAAACGAATAAAAAATACTATATCAATAAGATCAAATAAACCTTACCGAGAAATTAGTAGAAAATATTCAAAATACAAATAGATCTTGGGCCCACCATTAAAACAAATATTAGCTCCCTCATTAGAATTTTTCATTCAGTTACTCATGTTCGAGTTGGATAACTTTTCTAATATAAAAAATTTTTGGGAAGGGGGCGTTTTGTATACATATATAGAGGTTTCTAAATGTTGGTGCATCCGACAACCGGAGTAATACTGGTAATACCCTTAACATATTGTCGGACAACATTACCAGTAATTTTTTTATTTATACCTTCAGAGCTGATGTTTGCAAGATTGTTTAATAAAAATATTTACAATTAACTGGCAAAATTGTCCGAAAATTTTTATAAACCTCTATATTTACAAAACGCCCCTTCCCGAAAATTTTCCTTGTCAGAAAAGTTGTCCGATTCAACATAAATAACTGAATAAAAAAAGTCTCATGAGGGAGGTAATAACTTTTTTTAATGTTATATTAATTATAACTTTATCAACATCAAAAACATTTTAGCGACTACAGTCTTATCGGAAACACTTTTAAGTTATTCATACTTACCATCCACAGTAGAATAAGAAATAACACCCTGAAGAAGATCCAAGATGAAATGCAGTTTCGATTTAGAAATGAATTAGAGAAGCATTTTTTGCCTGAATGTTTTGCTACAGAAATGACGAGATGAACATAAAGATGTTTTCCGTTTTTGGTTATTATGAAAATGCATTTGATACAGTACATAATTACAAGATAATTAACATATTAATAGATAGAGATGTTGATAGCAGTGACGCGCGACGTCAGGATCATTGAAAAATTATATTGTCATCAAATAGTAAACATTAGTATGCTTTTTCTCATGAGGAACTTTCAGTGCGTCACAGTTTTTCGATTTCTTTCTAACGCATTAAATTGCATGTGACAGAAAAAACGCACGTCGGATTACATTTCGTCGGTGACATTTATAACATTTATTCTAGTGGTCAATAGATGGCGCTATAATCGAAAAAAAAATTATTTACGAATTATATAATCATCATCATTCTCTTTGCCTTATCCCTATGCGGGGTCGGCTTCCCTAATTGCATTTCTCCACACAATTCTATCTTGGGCCATACGAATTATATAATATATCTACGAATATAATCTGTTCAATATATAAGACTATACAAATCAAAGAAAATACCATTTTATAAATGCAATAAACACAATTAATTTGATTTTATGCCAAATTGCAAATAAAATTTGTCAACTGTCAGATTTAACTAAAATGTCATGTCACTAAAATGTATATTATCACAGACTTACCTTTTTTCTATCATTTGTGACGCACTGAAAAATGCTCATGAAAAGAAGCATATTAACGTATTAATTAGAAGTTGGTAGAAGAGTGTAAGATTATAAAGGGAGTCAAGCAGGGTTGTGTGCTGTCCTCACTGTTGGTTAGTTTCTATTCGGATCTTTAAACGTGCTTTGCACAACTTGAAATATGGTATAAAAAATTAATGAAAAACTGATAAATACCATCAAATACGCAGATGGTACAGTTATATTGAGCGATGATTTAAATGGATTGTTAAAATATACAAATAGTTGAACAAACAATAAAAAGAGCAGAAAATTTTAAAGATCTAGGTTGTTATCCGATGCTATATTACTGAACAATTAAATCCAGATAAATACATAAAATGTTAAATTGGGATGGCTCGTGCAACTTTTTTTTTAAAATGAAATCACTCGTTTGTAACGATCGATAACTTGAAACTTCAACTTCGGAAACGCATGATAAAATGTTACAATACGGTCAGCTGTCTTATATGGTGTCGAAGCATGGACTTTGAAAATATCTAGTGTTAACCGCTTAGAGGCCAAAAGATTGGGTACATTCCACTAAAAAAATTCACAGAATGTTATCAAACGACAGTGGTTCTGATAGTATTAGAACTAAACTGATGTTAAAAAGCTCCAGCTCCATTTTTCGATTTTCGTCAAATTGGCATAAAATGAGTTCCAGATTTCGCAGATTTTTTAAGGCAATTTGTGTACACCTTTTACAAATGCTTATTTTGACTTTTCCGTGATGCTTACAATCCGGTATGTAGTTACAATGTTCTTTGTTAACTTTTTTTAATAGAATCCTTCTTATTCTTCTTGATTGGCTTTACAACTAGGGATGAATCTTCGCCACATCCAATATAGCCTCCATCTTCTACGATCTTGCGTTTCCTTTTCCCACTGTTGTAGGTCAGTCCTAGATAAATCGGCTTCAACATCAACCTTCCATCTTTTTCTGGGACGGCTTATCGATCTTCTACCATCTAGTCTCTCAAAAAACATTGTCTTTAACATTCTGTCTTCCTCTGATCTTACCACATAGCCCGGTCATCTTATCAAGTTAGCTTCTATATTTTGCGGAGCCTTTCCACTCTTCTGTCAAGTCATAGGGCCAAATATCATTCTGAGAACCTTCTTTTCAAATACCAGCAACTTATTTATTTCCGCTGATGCCGAGTCCACGTTTCACTTTTATATCTAACAACTGGGCGAATAATTGACATTATACAACCTTAATTTAGATTGTTTTTTAGCAGCTTAGATCCTAATAATGATAATAAGGAGTATAATACTCTATTCCTCGCAGCTATTCTTCCTGAGACCTCTTTTCCTATGTGGTTATCATCTGTGATTACCGCCCCCAAATATTTAAACTCTTTTACTACTTCGAAGTTGTGGTCAATAATAGTTATGTTTGTGGACACCCTGTACAAGTACTTATTTTGACTTTTCCCTGTACAAGTCATGCTTATAATCTGGTATGTAGTTATAACGTTCTTTACTAACTTTTTTTATTTGAATGCGATGTTTAAAAACAAGGTAGTAAAACAGATTTTCAGCACTGCTGCAATATTTACATCTTACATATATCCAGCAGTTGTTGATCTACATCATCCGTTCGATTTTAACGATTCGTCGTAATGATTCTTGAGCAGAGGTACAGCAGGAATTTATGGAGAGTTTTCGCGTCAGCAGTCTGCAATGGTGGCATGCAGAAGTAATGCTCGGGTGCGAAGCCGGCTTTAGATCTTCTCCGCTCGCCATTGTCGGTCTTTCGCCGCCCAATTAGATAATATGATCGATGGATCAGGCGCGATCACGCGATCATCAACTCCATCGGCAATCAGTAAAGAATAGGGATGTAATCGAAGAGTTGGGATAGGACGTGATTTCAAAATCACAGATACAAGCGAATATTATTGTCTAGTAAGCCTAGACCCGTTCCGTGGATAACAAAGTATTGAGTTACTATAGTAATAAAAAATAACTTACTAGACATCTTATTATCCTTCCTTATTCTTCTATTGCCATCTCCACTAATGAAAGTTGGTTATAACCATTGCAAATTAATCTCTATCTTCTGCTTTTCATAAAAGCGTCTGTAGGTTTAACCCGGTCCAGTCGCGAATGTTTTTCCAGGATATTTATCATCTGCCAGGACCCCTGTTTCTTCGATTTTATGCCTAATTGTAGGAATTCGAATTTCCAAGTGCTCAAAATAGAGCACAATGAACAAAAAGGAGGGAGGCCTATGTCCAGCAGTGGACGCAAAGGCTGGAGGATGATGAATGATGATGATGATGTAGGAATTCCGGAATCTTTTAAGGGACGTCATCTACTTCTTTCTTTGTTTAGTTACTCTATTTGATCCAGTCTGTATCTACTACTATTTGTATAGCTGTAATGTTTTTAATATTCTTTTTATTTTCATTGATTGAGTAGATATTCAGTTCTTGTATCTTGATTTTTCTGTTTATCAAGAAGTGTTGACGGGTGTTCCACTGAATTTCACTAAATTTCTATCATTGGAAAGCAAAGTTTCTTGTGATATTTCAAAAGTGTCTGCTGATATTTCCAAGGTTTCTACAGACATTAATTCTTTAGAAAATAAAGTTAAGCTAACGATATTTATCTTATCTGATAATCAAAGTTTCTGCTAATATATCTTTGGAAATCTTTAAGGTCACTTCTGAGAATTGTTCATTTGAGGATAAAACATTTTCATTGGAAAACAAAATTGTTTCCAATATTTGGTTTTGATGAAAAGATAAAAGATATTAAAAAGAATACGAAGAAAATATGGAGAGGAAACAGAACAATTCGATCAATTAGAGTAGTGACAAAAGACGACAAGACGAAATGTAATTTGGACCCATGATCGACATTTTAATGGAGTGAAGGTTTTGTTTATGTTTAAGTTCCAACGTTCCAGGGAAAATCGTCATGGAATAGCTACATGAAACAGTTCGAATCAGCTGCAAGAGCGACTGGATGGTCCGAAAAAAGAAAGGCCAATCAACAGAACTATTGATCTTTGAGGAGAAGACTTGGCTGTGCTTCAGACTATAGCCGTATAGGAGGCAGATGATTTCGAACAATCTCAGTTCAAAAATCGAAAACAAAAGAGAGACGAGGCTTTTCAAGAATATGATGTAGATAGTACCAGGTTATCCAACAGGTCCTGAAGACATGATGAAAAAGTTAGCTGTTGGCTGAAAAATTCCGAATCCTAGAATACCAATTCAAGTTTGGGATCGGACCGGAATTAGCTTTAGGAACGCTAATTCTCTCTTTAGAAAGCCGCACCCAGTAAAGTGTTCTCACTGCAACAAAACTGAATTAAAAGAAATGAAAGGGTTATTCTCCAAAGTTGCAGTAGCTCTTCAACTTATAAGGGAGATAATAAACGATGTCATCTACCGTATAAACAAGACTTGGAGGGGAAAACCGATGATAGCAACTTAACCGGCTGGCAAAATTAGGAAACCATGACATAGATTAAGAAGTGGAAGTAAACCGAGTCCGAGAAGTACCTGACTCCACGTTTGAGGAATTCACGGGTTCATATGGAGGTACCAATAAAGCAAGACATAGTGTTCCCCCGAAAAAAAAAATGTGTATGAACTTTGTACGCACGTAAGAAGTTATACTTCTATTATATGATTTCTTAAAAATAAATATACTTTAAACAGTTTGTTTTAATTTTTTTAAACACCAAACTAATTTCGTGCTTACCGCTTTCAAAAAAATAAAAAAAAGTATAGGATTGCACTGGATTCGAACTCAAGACCTCTCGATCTCTGGCCGAATGCTATACCAAACACGCTACGACGACTGTGTGTATCGGTTCAGACGTACCTAATGACAATTCACGGTAACAAACAGAAAAGGTGTGAAGTATAATAAATATACAATAAAATGTTTTAATAATACTCATCTTACTCCTGAGGAAGGCAAAACCAAAGACACAAAAATTATAATAAATATATTTACTAAAAACACTAATATATTCTTTTCACACCTTTTCTTACACTGATATATTTATACATAACTAGAAAGATTTAGCAACTAAACGCCATACTGTCTGTGTGCGCATGCGCGCAGTATTATGAAATTTTACTCTCAATCGCGCCTTCTTCTTCTTCTTAGCCTTCTATCGTCCACGTTTGGACATAGGCCTCTCCCAACTCCTTCCATCGGTCTCTATCCTGAGCAACATATTTCCAATTCGTTCCGGCTACTCTTTTAATATCATCAACCCATCTCATCTGTGGTCTTCCTCTCGGTCGTTTACTTTGGTAAGGTCTCCAATGTTGTATCGTGGCATTCCAACGTTGGTCTTTTTGTCTAACAGTGTGGCCTGCAAAGCTCCATTTAAGTTTGGCAACTTTTGTTGTTATGTCCTCGACTTTTGTTTTTGATCTTACCCAGTCGCTCCTCTTTTTATATGACAGTCGTATACCTAACATTGCTCTTTCCATAGCTCTTTCTGTTGTAGCTAGTTTATTCATATTTGCCTTGGTTAGGGTCCAGGTTTGACACCCATATGTCATGATAGGAAGGATGCACTGGTTGAACACTTTGGTCCTCAAATATTGAGGTATTTTGCGGTTCTTAAGTATCCAACCAAGTTTTCCAAATCCTGCCCATGCTAGTCTTGCTCTCCTATTAATTTCCGCACTTTGGTTTTCTTTGTCAAGTTTCAGGATTTGGCCTAGGTAGATATATTCCTGGACTTTTTCTATCTCACTGCCATTTATAGTTATGCGTCTGGGGTCATCTGTGTTTGTCATTATTTTTGTTTTCTTCATGTTCATTTTTAGACCGACGTATTGGGAGCTGCCTGCGAGTTCCTCTATCATAATTTGCAGTTCCTCGAATGAGCTCGCTATAATCACAATGTCGTCAGCGAATCTGAGGTGATTTAGCTTCTTGCCATTAACGTTAATGCCATAGGTTGACCAATTTGTCGTTTTGAAGACGTCTTCTAGTGCTAGGTTGAAAAGCTTTGGCGATATTACGTCTCCTTGTCTCACGCCTCTCTTAATAGGGATGGGATTTGTATTTTCGTCTAGTTGTACTATCATAGTTGCATTTTCATATATATTATGTATTAGTTGTCTATATCTCGAATCTATTCTACAATTATTAATAGCTTGTTCCATGGCCCACATCTCGATACTATCAAACGCCTTTTCATAGTCTACGAAGGCAAGAAATACGGGTAGTTGGTATTCATTTGCCTTCTCTATCAATGTTCTCATTGTCAGCAGATGGTCTGATGTACTATATCCTTTGCGGAAGCCAGCCTGTTCCACTGGTTGGTAATTGTCCATTTTGTAGGTCAACCGGTTGCTAATAATTCTCATGAATAGTTTGTATACTTGACTGAGCAACGATATCGGTCTATAATTCTGTAGGTCACATTTGTCCCCTTTTTTGTGAAAAAGTATTACTAGACTTTCGTTCCAGTCTTTAGGGATCTTGCTATTATGGAGACATTTATTAAATAGCTTTGTTAGTATAGGGATTGTTACTGTCTTGCTTGTTTTCAAGAGCTCGGCAATTATACCGTCCTGTCCTGGAGCTTTATTATTTTTTAGTTCTTTGAAAGCTCTTTCTATTTCGAATCCCTTTATATTTGGTAGTACTTCTGATCCCACGTTTTTTATTTTTCTTTTGACGTTCTCCTTTGTTGATTCATTAGGCTGGCTTTGCGAGCTGTACAAGCTTTTGTAGAAGTCTTCGACTATTTTTGTTATTTTATATTTGTCCTTCTCTTCCTTACTATTGGCGTCTTTAATTTTAATGATTTTTTGAACACCCAATGCGGGTCTTAGACATTTTAAGCCTCTGTTGTTTTCAATGACTCGCTCTATTAAGTTCTCGTTCCATTTTTGTAAGTCGCGTTTTAGTTCTTTTCTAATTGTTTTATTAAGTTCTATGTATTCTTGAGTATGGCGTTTGTTTTGCGTTAGTAGTTGTCGTCTTTCCGTCATTAGTTGTTTAGTTTCGTTGCTTATTTTGTCTTCTTTAGTACTTGTTTTCTTTGCGACCTGTAGTCCGGCTTCGAGAAGGTTCTTATTGATGTTTTTGTTAATTTCGTCAATTTCATCTTGATTATGTGAAGGATCATATTTGAACTTATCCGCTAAGACCTCTCGGAATTGCTCTTCATTTGTTTTTACTTTAAAGGCATCTATTCGCGTTGTTTTTTTAAATATTCTTTTCCTCTCTTCTTTCATGTTAATATTTATTTTTGCTCTAACTATACGATGGTCACTACCCGTTGTTACGTTGTTTATTGTTGTTACGTCTTCGAATATTCTTTTGTTGTTTGAGAGAAAATAGTCTATTTCATTTTTGGTGGTTCCGTTAGGTGCAACCCATGTCCACTTTCTGTTAGGTTTCTTTTTGTAGAAGGTATTCATAATATACATGTTTTCTTGTTCCAGAAATTCCATAAGTTTTTCTCCCCTTGTGTTTCTTGTGCCGAATCCAAAATTTCCAATCTTGCTTTCAGAGTCTTCAATCTTACTTCCAATTTTGGCGTTAAAATCTCCCATTATTATTATTTTGGATTCTCTGTTGGTGTCTATAGCTTTTTTAATATCTTCGTAAAAAGTATTTATTTCTTCATCAGTTGCCTTTTCAGTTGGAGCATAAACTTGCACAATCCTTAATTTGGTTTTTGGATTTAGTTTTAAAATCATGTATGTAACCCTGTCTGAGATGCTGTCAATTATTTGAATTTGTGATTTTCTCTTCTTGTTGATTAAGAAACCTACTCCACCGTATGTATAGTCTTCATTGCCTTTATAATAGAGCCTGTTGCCTGAATCCACATACCCTTCACCTCTTCTTTTAACTTCTGATAGTACCATTATATCCCAATTCATATTCCCTAATTCCTCTTCTAGTTCGTAGAGTTTTTCGTCTTTTGCCATGGAACGGATGTTGTAAGTTGCTATATGGAGTTGTTTGTTGTTCTTCTTTTTCAATGTCGACTTGCCTCCCCCAGAATCCTCGAGGCAGACCGTTATTTCGGTGTGGGACTGTGGAATAAACTTCCGCGCCTAAAGAAGTATAACTTCAAAAAAAAAACAAAATCTACTCGCACTTCAAGATGACTACTCAGAGGCTATACCACTCCGGCCAGTATTAAACACACAAAGTTTAGTCGAGTTGCGGAACTTGGGAGTTGCAAAAGAGGGTCCAGTGACCAATACCTGCATCCAGTTCCAGTCCCGATAATATTTCAGAAGGAACCATCTCTTGGAGAGGGAGAAATGTTACGCCAGCCCTTACTACGCCACTGATCGAATTTATTAGACGATTCTAAGAAGTTTGACGGTTGTTTCGACTTTAATGCCATTAATTCTAGAAATATTCCGAAGAATGAAGGACTAATATAAGGGCAATTCGATTTTAGGAGTGAGACTGATAAATATATTTGTCCAATTAAAAAATAAACGTTATAAATTCATCGTGTTTTAGTGTTAGAAGTGTCGAATTAAAATAAACATTACAACATTTTATTCTTTGTTATAAATAATTATTTTTTATTGTCGCTCCATTCGAGCCATTGCTATGAAATTTTTAATGGATTTCCAGGTCAAGTAATCAGTATATTTTTCTTATCTATTATATTATATCTAATCGTAACACTTCAAACCACTATTTTGCCAAGATAACTGTGAATGTCACAGTTACTATTTTATAGCCCATCTCTAACTTAGAATTAATAGAAAATCAATGCAATTGGTGATCCCTCAGTCGGACTTGCGTTGGAGGATTTTCTCAGAGCGGCTTTTTTGATGTTTTTTTTTGTTATTTTTTTATATAAAATATGTTATGGGTATTTACGGTGGGAATCTAATGCTGATTCTACATGACGAAACTATTTTAAACATTTAAATTATTCACCAGAGTTCTTAGTCATGTGTATATAAAAAAAGCATTGATAAAAGAATATGCTTAATATTGTAAATTTGTAATATGTAAATTACTATTTTTACTGAGAATTAACCATAACTTTAGTTTAAAATTTATTTATTTTGACGTTTCGATTAACACTTTCGAAATCGTTCCCAAAATTCCAAAGTGGAAATCGAAACGTCAAAATAAACATATTTTGTACTAAAATTTTATTATGGTTAGTTCCCTGCAAAAATAGTACCTAAGTTGTATCAAGAAGCCACAAGAAAACTGGCTTCAGAACAAATTCTTATATTATTTAAATAAATACAGTAGTTAAGGGTTAAAAAAATGATACAGTCCGTTCTTTAACGGTAAAATGTTGCAAAACCTCTAAATTTTAAAGAACCGCTTGGATTGACATGAAATTTGGCATACACATAGCTAACAAGTCAAAGAAAAAAGTGATATTGTGCCGATATGTGCTTTTGCCCCGGGGGTGCTTTTCAACCCCTCTTGGGGTGAAAAAGTATTCGTCCAAAGTAAGTCCGGAAATTGATAAACTGACTAATTTTAAGTAACTTTTGTTCTATAGAGTTTTTTCACTAAGTCAATACTTTTCGAGTTACAGTCGGAAAAATGAAAGAATACCCATGAACGAACATATAAAACACGCTGTATTTTCCTGTCACCGTATCACAAAGGAAATTGTCCAGTGCAAGTACATGTAACAATAAGTATTACATGTACTTTCGCTGGCCAATTTTTTGTGTGACACGGTGACAGGAAAATACAGCGTGTTTTATATGTTCGTTCATGGGTATTCTTTTATTTTTCCGACTGTATTTGCCAGTGAATATGTTCATTTTTTAACAAAATAACCACACTTTTAGACGGTTTTTGAAGTTATACTTCTTTACGGGCGTAATGACGGTGAAATTTTATATGGGAAAACCTAGCGACCGGGCGCATGCGCATTATAACTTTGTTCTGATTGGATGTTCAAATGACATGACAAAAATTATCCAATATGGCAGCTGTGGCACAGCTGTGGGACTGTGCATGGTTTGGTTATAATGTATGCTTGTTGCGTTTTAAAATTTGTAGGAAGAGAAACAACAAACAAAAAGTTAGTTAATGGTTATACTGCCTTTTTAAATAGTTTTCATATTATATTTTTGGACTTATTTACATAGAAGAGATGATTGTTGCATGCCAATGTGAAAGCTCATCAAACTGTGCCTAGTATGAGTGCCGCAGATCTCGCTTATTCAAAGCTAAAGAATCTTTTCTAAAGTTTTATAAATAGTTGATCAAATTTTGTTATGATATTTGAACATAGCCACTTTGCACGACGCAAGTGATTGCGAAATTTATTAGTCGTTATACGGGCTCCGATACCTACCTTGAACCTACCAAAATACATAAGTAGTATGTAATACTTTTATTTACATAATTTGATTACCATCAAAATTTCTATCAATATTCACCTAATATATTGTCTTCTTACTCTATGTTTTGTTGTATTTTTTCAATTCTAAATCATTTCAATTCAAAATCAAAATAATTTGATTTACATAAGTTAAAAATGTCAAAAGGTTAATCTGTTTAGTTAGACGATCTTCGCACATAATGACAAGCTGTCTCTGTGGCGAAGTTTTAATGCGGGTGAATCCCAATACAACGCAAATACCAGCCGCGTGGTAAGTTGGTTCGAATCCCAATAGAAACTTTTATTTTTTTATTTTTTTTATACATTTTATGATTGTAAGTATATTTATTATATAATTTTATTTTCAGAAAATACGTATTTAGTTAAAAAATTTTCCGACAATTAATGTTCAGAAACCATTTGTGGCATTTTTAATGTGTTTTTTGGCACTGTTTTAATAAAAATGTTTGAGAAGTAGTAAGTATAAATTAATTTAATATTTAAATAAAATATAAATAAAAAGTATATTAATTTCGTTTATAATCATATAATCATATAATAGAAGTATAACTTCTTACGTGCGTACAAAGTACACACACATTCTTTTTGCAAATAACTCAAATAGTACGTATTTTGTCGAAAAAACATTCGTAGCAAAAATATAGCATGTAAAAAGTTTTAAAAAATGGTGTATATATCACGTTTCTATACCTAGTAGAAGCAGAGTTATAGCTAATTAAAAATAGGTTCATATTCGTCAAATTCCAAATGGAATACTTTAACGTGAAATAACCAAAAATGAAGCACATTTCGGGGAAAATTCATTACAACTTATTTAAAGTGTTTAAAAAAAATTTCTAGCATCAAAAGTAAACAAGTTAAGCTCAAAATAAAGTTAGTCCCTTTTTTTTTGGTAAAAAAATCGGGAAAATCACCCCCTAATTAGTATCTCAAATTAACTTAATCGTTACGACTTCACAAGTTTCTTAACCCGTGTATGTATTGTTTATATGATCTGTAAGTTTCATCGGTTCAAAGTCCTTATTTTTGAAAGGGCTGTAGATAAAAGGAGTTGAACGAGTCACTCATCACGAATGTATGCAAATTTAGAAACACCAAATCTCAATCAATTTTTGTCTAACAGAAAAACAAAAAAATACATGATATTCAGAAAAGCAATGCTGACTTTTTTTGTTTTTCGAGATTTTTGGTATCTCTAACAATTTTTAAGTTATTTTAAAAAAAATTATATTTTTCAAAATTAAAATTTTTAAAAATTTTATTTTAAAACCAAATTTTTTCCAAAATAAGCACTTTGAATCGATGAAACTTTAAGATCATATAAACACAACATAAGTAAAATAATTTGTGGAGCGGTAACGATTAATTTCATTTAAGTTGTTAATTAGGGGGTGGTCTTCCCGATTTTTTTTTGCCAAAACAAAAGCCACCAACTTTATTTTGAGCGTAACTTACTTAAATTTAATGCTAGAGACTTTTTATAAAAACAGAAATAAAGCTTTTTTTAAACACTTTAAAAAAATTATAATGGGTCTCCCCAGAAAATGCTTAATTTTTTGGATATTTCACTTCGAATTATTCTATCTGAAATTTGGTGAATATGAAACTATTTTTCATTGGCCATAACTCTGGTTTTACGAGGTCCAGAGACCTAACGCGTACACCATTTTTTTTACTTTTTTACAGGCTATATTTTTGCTAAGAACATTTTTTTCGACAAAATACTTACTTTTTGAGTTATTTGTGAAAAGCCGTCTAAAAACGTAGTTATTTTGTTGAAAAATGAACATATTCACACGCAAATAACTCGAGAAGTGTTGACTTGGCGAAAAAGTTCTATAGAACAAAAGTTACTTAAAATTAGTCAGTTTATCCATTTCCGGACTTATTTTAGTCTTATATTTTTTCACCCCCAATAGGGGGTGAAAGTCACCCCCAGGGCAAAAGCACACATCGGCACAATATCACTTTTTCTTTCACATGTAAGATATGCGTATGCCAAATTTCATGTCAATCCAAGCGGTTCTTTAAAATTCAGAGCAAAAACCGTGAAAGAATGGACTAATAGCTTTGATACAGAGGAATAAGCGTAATATCCTAAAAAATTGTAAAGTATCATAAATGACCATAAGAAAATATACTCAAGAGTAAAAGAAAGGGAACAATTGATAAAGAACAAAAAGGAAAAAAAAATGAAAACAAATGTAGATCTTCATTCATCATCTATCTCTATGCGGTGCCATTTTTCCTAATTATGATTCTCTACAAGTTTCTATCTTGGGTCATACCAATATCAATCTCCTTTACCGACATGCCCTGGCTTAGCGTCTCTCCATGTTTTCTTTGGTTTTCCTCTCTTACTACTTCCAGCAATGTACACATCAGCAATTGTTCGTATTACATGGCCTCCGATAATTAATGGCCTATGGAGGAATAACATCGAGCCGCAAGTCCACATCTCTATTTATAACCACTAACATAACTAGTCACAACTAGTTATGTTAGTGGCTAGTGTACCTAACTACATATCAGTTCACAAAACTTTATGTTACACTGTCTGTCTCGTACTGTCATTAGTCAGAACGCTTTCACACCTGTCACCTGTAATCAGTTGGCTTTCACCTTTCTCTTTGTGAAGACAGAGAAATTAACTCAACCACCCACACGCTCGTGGTATAGTCATATGATGCTTTGAGGTATATTATTATTTATTAAGCTCAACAGGCCGTGAAGGCCTAGGGCTGAAAGATTTAATTTTTCCTTACAATTACTATTACATATTTATATATAATGCTATATCCTATACTACTATAATATATACAATATTACATTTGTTTGTATAAAACACTTAATACTACACTTAACATTATAGTCTTTCCATACATTTCTTCACCACTTCCTTCCATTGTTTTCTGTCCAAAGCTTTTTCTTTCCAGTTTACAATATTACTTTGTTTTAAGTCTTCATATACGCTGTCCTTCCATCTCCTTCTTGGTCTTCCTATTCTTCTTTTTTGTATTGGCTTACGTAATAGAACCATTTTTGGCATTCTCGCCTTTCCCATTCTTTCTATGTGTCCTAAGTATCGGATTCTCTGTGCTTTGATTGCCGTCGTTATTTTTGGTTCATTATATAGTTCTTCAAGTTCCTTATTATTTCTTCTTCTCCATTGACCGTCTATTTTCACGCCTCCATATATTGCTCGTTGTATTTTCCTCTCCCATCTTTCTAAAAGGTCTATTTCTGATTTTTTAAGCACCCATGTTTCACATGCATATGTAGCTGTAGGTCTGATAACTGTTTTGTAGATTCTTATTTTTGTTTTTCTTGACACATCTTTGGATTTCATTAATGGACGCAATGCTCCATACTTTTTGTTTGCTTTTGCTATTCTTGCTTTTATTTCCCCTTCCCCATGTCCCTTTTCATCTACTTTTACACCCAGGTATGTAAATTCTGAAACTCTTTTAAATGCGCTTACATTTTCTCCTTCTATCTCCAATGTGAAATTGTCTTCATTTTCTTTATCTGTTTCTCCCATTATCATGTATTTTGTCTTTTCCTTATTTATGAGAAGACCAAAAGGTTTGGCTTGTTTTATTATATTGCTCATTAATTTTGTTAGCTCTTTCTTACTTGTCGATAATAATGTTAGATCATCTGCGAATGCAATACATTGGTGGCCATTTTTAAAAATCGTTTCCTGTGTGCTTATTTTACTTTTCCTGATTATTCCTTCCAGTATTACATTAAAAAGAGTCGTTGATAGTGGGTCTCCTTGTCTTAATCCTTCCTTTGTTTCAAAATTATTTGATTTATGTCCCATCCATGCTATTTCGTTTGTGGAGTTATCCATAGTCATCTTTACCATCCTGACGATTTTACTTGGTATGCCCATTTCTTTCATTAGTGCGTACATCTGTTGCCGCTTTACCGTATCATAGGCCTGTTTAAAGTCGACGAACAGGACGTATACTGCTATTTTATGTTCGTAGCACGTAGTTTGGATTTCTTTTAACGCAAATATTTGGTCTGTCGTCGACCTATTACTTCTGAATCCTGCCTGATATTCGCCCAATATCTTTTCCGTGTATTGATTCAGCTTTTTTCTTAAGATGTTTGTCAATATTTTGTACACGACTTCTAGCAACGCGATACCTCTATAATTTTCACATCTCATTTTATCACCTTTTTTATGTATGGGGCATATCCTTGCCCTGGTCCATTCTCCTGGCATTCTTTCTGTTTCCCATATACTTTTTATCAGGCTATGTATCTCCTTGTGTAGTCTTTTTCCTCCTGCCTTTATCATTTCCGCCGATATTTCCGTTATTCCTGGGCTTTTATTGTTTTTTAGCCCTCTTATTTCATTTTCTATTTCTTCCCTCGTAGGTGTTTCTATTACTATATGGTCATCTTCAATTTCCTGGATTGTTCCCCTTTCTTCTTCGTTTTTGTTTAAAAGTTGTGTAAAATAAGTTTGTCAATTTCTCATTATTTCCCCGGGTTCATTTATTAATATTCCTTCCTCATTTTTCATATATGGGTTATGTTTCTGATATCCCCTTTCCATTTTTCTTGTTTCCTGGTAAAAGGATCTTATTTCCTTTTTTTGGAATTTTTCCTCTATCACTTTGAGTTTTTCTTCGTTGTATTTTCTTTTTTTATTTCTGCATGTTCTCTTCATAATTCTCTTCAATTCTCTATATTCTTGTGTGCTAATGTCACTATTATTTCTTAAGTTTTTTATTCTTATTTTTCTAATTTCTTCTGCTATTTTTTGACATTCCTCATCATACCATTCTTTTGCTTTTTGTTTTCTATTACCTTTAATTAATATTTCTTTACTGGTGTTTAAAACTGCTTCTTTTATGCTTTCCCACTTTTCTTCCGGGTCTAGTGTTTCTGGTTCTTCGTTTAGTCTGCTGGTTATTTGTTGTTCGTACTTCTTCTGTGTCATATTATCTTTTAGTATTGCTGTGTTGAATTGTTTTTTGATTTCTTTGTCCCTTTGATTGTCTTTCTTTATATTAGCATTTATTCTATAGGCTGCTCTTACCAAAAAGTGATCTGAGTCACATTCCGCTCCTCTCATACTTTTTATATTTATTATATTATGGGCGTGCTTCTTCTCTATTAATATGTGGTCTATTTGATTTATTGTCCTTTTGTCAGGGGAAATCCACGTTCCTTTATATATATCTTTTCTGCGTTGGTATGTGCTTTTTATTACCATTTGTCTTTCTGTGGCAAAACCTATAATTCGTTGACCATTATCATTTGATACATCGTGTTTACTGTATTTTCCTGTTATATTTTCATATATATCCTCTTTTCCCACTTTAGCATTGCAGTCTCCCATTACTATTTTGATATCAAATGCTGGTAATCTGTCATATTCTCTCTCTAGTTGCTCATAGTATGCATCTTTGTCTTCTTCGGTGGCGTCTTCTATTGGTGCATGTACATTTATTATGCTTATGTTTCGTTGATTCCCTTTTAACCTGATTGTGCACATTCTATCTGATATCGGCTTGAAATTCATCACTCTGGTTTTCCATCTTTTCTGTATGATAAAGCCTGTTCCTAGCAATCTGTTATTCCCCCCACTTTTAAAAAATACTATATCATCTATTTCTACTATTTCTGTGTCTAATTGTTTTGTTTCTTGTAAAGCTAATATATCTATTTCATATCTTTTTGTTTCTCTAATTAATTCTTTAAGTTTTCCCGTTTCATAAGTGCCTCTTACGTTCCATGTTCCCAAATTAGTTTTCATTTTCTTGTTTTTAATCCCAATCGTCTCCTTGTCCATTGCCGTTGTTGCTACCGTTTCATTTACGTCGTTTAGTTTTTTTGGTTTCTGTTTTGGTTTTCTATTTTTAAGAGTTGTTGCTGATGTTTATTCCATGTCCATACCTCCTCATTTATTTTTATTTTTTGAAATCCTACCTTGACGTTTTTTCCTTCCAATTTAGCCTCTTTTGCCTTCGTTCTGATTTTACCCTGTATCATCCGTTCATTTTTGTCCATGTCGTCATTAATATATATTTCTTTTCCCTTTATGTCTCTCAATTTGCCTTTATTTTTCATAATTTCTTCTTTGTCCGTTGCATTTTCGAGCTCAATCAAGCAGGATTTACTTCCAATTTTTCTTGCGCTTTTTATTTTTGTCTCAACTTTTAGTGCATTGCATAAAAAATCTTGGACGTTATCTTTTGTTATGTTTTGATCGTAGGTATCCATATCTACTCCCTGCAGTATTATATTATTTCGTCTTTTGTCCTTTTCCATTCTGTCTATTTTATTTTCCAATTCTTCCACTTTTTGTTGGGTTTCTCTGTTTTCCTGTTTCAGCTTTTCATTTTCTTGTCTGAGTTCCTTCATTTCCGCTCTGTACTCTTTTTGCTCTTCTCTTAGTTCCCTTATTTCCATTGTGATAATATTTAGGCTCTCCAATATTTTTTCTAGTTGCCTATCATTCCCAGGCGACCGATGTACTTTTTTACTTCTGCTATCGTCTGCCTCATCTTCCGATTCATCTCCTCTTTTTCTTGTCTTTTCGTCCACACTATACTCGTTCTCAGCCATTTTGTACGTAGCGTTAACTGGGCACACCCGTTTCAACCACGCGGAGGTATGCCCAATTATCCACGCACCAAAATTGCTTTTGTTTTTCGGCAGGTGTTTCTATTTTTTTTAAATCCGGCAACACCGCTTGAAATTTGACCAGCGTTCGCCAGTGTTTATAAGCTTATCTGTTAGCTGTTAACCTCACTTTTATTTGTCCGTTTAGTATTTTATACTATTTTTTACCGTTTTTACTTATATTATTCTTGCATTAGGTAGGGCACAGTTTATACCTTACCTTTTTCACTCACTCAGCATTCAATGTTCGCTGCACCACGCGAAAATCGGGTAAAATGCAGGCGAAAATTAAAACACTTTGTTTTCTATCTAATGCCACGTTGCCATACCGGCTTTGAGGTATATCTTTTTTAAATTTCCCACATCGCCAGGGTTTAATATACAGTGCTAGTCAAAAGTCCGTACCCCCCCTCGTATCTTTTGAACGGTTATACTCATAATAGTGAAATTAGGAGGGACGAAATAAACGGATGTAGGCTTCTTAACCAATCATGACAGGTGACGTAATAGTGACAGATGACGTTACAGCGCCACTATGACAGATAATTTTAAATGGGACCTTATGGCAAGTGATACCTCGTTTGAAAAGTATTGAAAATACCTATTCAGTCATACTAATTTTGTTTGAGTTTAAGCTCATTTTGATGAATAAATGAAATAATATAAAATTGTAGTTTCGCATTTAATTAATAAAAATTCAAACCGCCGCCTATGATTACTTGTCAAAAAGGTTGACGTTGACGTAAAAACTACTAGAGAACTGAAAAACGTCAACTTTTTTGACAAAAAAACCATAGGCGGACATTTGAATTTTTATTAGTTAAATACGAAACTACAATGTTATATTTATTTAATTTATTCACCAAAATCAAAATCAACTTAAACCCAAAAAAATTAGTATGACTGGATAGGTATTTTCAATACCTTTCAAACGAGGTATCACTTGCCATAAGGTCCCATTTAAAATTATCTGTCATAGTGGCGCTGTAACGTCATCTGTCACTATTACGTCACCTGTCATGACTAGTTAAGAAGCCTATATCCGTTTATTTCCTCCCTCCAAATTCCACTATTATAAGTATAACCGTTCAAAAGATACGAGGGGGGGTACGGACTTTTGACTAGCACTGTATAACACGCCAATGTAAGGCTTTTAGTCGGCATTTTAAGGGTTTTAACCCATGTATTTTTGGTGGCTTAGCATGTAGAGCTTGTGAGTATAACCTAATTTTTTTATCTTGGTCAACCTTAAATTTTTTACTCTTATCTTTACTAATTATGGTTATACTTATTTTAGGCTTAGAACACTGATGTCTCTTTAGAGCGAAAACGTTCTGTTTTTTAATGTGGCCCTTTATTGGGGTTTTCAAATAAATATACCTCTTAAACAGAAGATCTTTTTCTTCAATTTTTGTTTACGTTAATGTTTTTTCTGAAAACTGGTGTTTTTCCTTTCTTTTTTATGTGTTTGCTATTTTTGTTGATGTCTTGCCTGTATATGTATATGATAGAGCAAAAGGGACTGGTTTTCTTAAGTGGTGGTGGAAAAATGAATTTCCATCAAGTAACGGTCGAATCCATCAATTATCTTTACTCACATTTTTGAAAATATGTACAGTTTACTTTGATGAAGAGCTCCTTCTCATATACCCATATCTTAGTAATATTTTGAGTACCTTATTTAAATATTTGGACCCCTCTAAAGATTCACATGATCGTTGAGACTTTTCCATTTATATTTAAAACAATGAAAGAGGGAAAACAAGTCTTAAATTTTACAAGAAAATCTGAATTAGGAATAAAATATTCTTAGTATGTTAATAAATGGTATAGGATAAATTTATAGACCATTCTCATAATATTTGTATTCATATTTCCTATGAAACGTTTCATGTTAAATTTAAAAGAAACCCCTGCTATGCGTAGTTTCCTATTCCGAGCAGATACGAAGGGCCTACCCCATCAACTAATTCGCAAGCAAGAAACGTAATAAACCACCCCGATATGACCGTAGACATAGGAAAACGGGGGCTCTAAATCTGACCAAGTTTAACAGAGTATCTGTTTCAATAATAGCATCATCGACCCCCAGTGCCGGCGCTAGGGTATATGCTGCCCCCTGTAAAACTAGCATAGGCGCTCTTTGGTTTTTTCAAATTATATGTAGTTCATCTTTTGGCAATCATACAAAATTTAATTCAAATGAAAATCATTTTAAAGAATTTTATTCTCCTTGTTTTAATTTTTACAAAACCATCAATAAGATTATTAATATCTAATTTACTACATACGTATTATTTTCTATTGAAATTTATAAAATAGCTGTTTTTGAATATATTTTCTTCATCATCAGCATCATCATCATTGGCTCTTCAACCCCTGGTGGGTCTTGGCCTGTTCCAGAATCAGCATCCAGTCCTTCGTATTTTTCGCCTTGGTTTTCCAGTTTCGAGCTCTTAACACTCATAGGTCGTCTTTAACCTGGTCTTTAAATCATGCTTTGGGCCTACCTCTTTTCCCCACTCCTGGTCTTTGATTATAAATGTGTTTTCACGGCTCCATCTTGTTCATTATCTCTAAGTGACCTAGCCACCATAGCCTGTTTATTTTGATGGACCTACCAATACTTCTTCTTCATGTACCATGTCCTTTCAGAACGTTGGTTACCATCATAGCTATATTAATTTTATTCACTACTACCCTAATAGCAATCTTGTATCAACACAATAACAATCTTGCAAGTTCTTCAACCATGAGGTTCTTCTTCGTCCTGGACTGTGTTTGCCTGTCTTTCTTATTTTTTGATTACTCACACAATTGAGTAGGCAGAGCCGTGCGGTAGATCTTTTCAATATGATGCAAGTCTTCGAAATGCCGCCCCCTAAATATTATTCAAATTTAAATTTTATTTTTATAAAATGAAACTACACAAAATGAATGTGAACTTTTATGTTAAAAACAAAACATAGGTACTTTAAATTAAATTAAATATTTATGAACTTTAATTAACATTTACAAAAATTAGAATTTTACCCTTCTGACTTTAATTTTGGCAAATTCGTCAAAGTTCTATTGAAATAGAAATGAGTGCTAATTTTTTTAGTTGTTTGTCTTATGCAGCTTCGTAAATAGTTTTTAATCATTTTTAATTTTGGAAAACTCCTTTCCACACTAACTACCGAGACAGAGGGTAATAATGAATTTCTTAGTGATATAACTACATTTAGGTATAAAGAAATTAGGGTATTTTGGCACAAATAGTTCAAAACATCTAAAGGTTTCATGGAGTATGGTATCATTTGGGACATACCATGCAATTCTTCTAAAAGATAATTTGCCTCTATATCCATTCTTTTTCTATTGAAAATATTGAATTTATACAATATTTTTCTAGTATTTTATCATCTATTTCCCTCAATTTGAAAATATATAAAAATTTTAAAGTTTTGTTATGAGTTTCTAGAAGCGAAAATCGATCAATCAAAGAATTAATGGCAATGTGTAAAATATAGATGAAAAAAATTATTTTAAATTTATCTTCCTCTGTTGAGAGCTGATCCACAGATTTTTCGTAATCAAATTGACGCTTTTTTCTCCTGACTCAAATTTAATTTTGAGCTGAAAATTCGAAACTTACAGGTATCAATATTTTCTGCAATTTCATTAGCAGTAATTTTCATTTGGTCATAGCCAGAATGTCTGTAACTTTTCATTTTTTCTATAGTTTCTGACAATATTTTTACACAATCTGACAAATTTATAGTTGCAACATCTTTGAGACTGAATTTATATAGAATAAAATAGCATGTCAAAAAACTACCTACACGGCAAATACATTATAATTTTTAATACTTTTTACTAATCTCATTGATTTTAGTTTCTGAATCTTTGTTGACGTCTTCTATTGTTTCGAATAAGACATCATATATTTCACAAAATTGAAATCTAAAAGGTTTCAATGCATCTACTCGACTTGACCATCTAGTACCTCAACAGTTTTAGAGTTAGTTGTGAAACATGTTTTTTCAGAACTTCCCAACGCTTTGTAGAACCAGAAAAAAAGTGCACAATTCTTGTATAATACAAAATGTTGTTTCAGTATAAGCATACGCTGCGTCATTTATGACTAAGTTTAAAGAGAGGCATGCGCATGGCACGTAAAACGCTCTCGGATTTTTTTCAAGTATTCTGTTTTGCACACCCTTTCTTATTCCTCTCATATTGACCCCACTATCATTGTCCTCTGAGCAGTTTTAAATTAAAATTTTCCAAATTTGTCAAAATAAAGTCATCTAAACCTTCACCGGTTGAATATTTTCGGCTGTAATTTGGTCCAATATGTATTTTTAATTATTGAATGGCTCAATTTGTATTTTGATTTTACTGATTATGCCGCCCCCTTGTGATGCCGCCTGATGCGACTGCCTCACCGCATCATAGCACGGCACGGCCCTGTGAGTAGGTACATATTTGAAATCAAATATTTAGTTTTTGCGTAGAAATATTGACGTGATAAGGAATGCAATTTTTAGATTTCTCACGTCAGTTCATTTATCGCCTGTTTGTTTTGCAAATTATAGAAAACATAGATTTGGGCTGTTACCCGAATTTATTTCAAACCTTGATGAAATCTTTCGTAAGATTTCGTTTGTTATTAATTTTTCTTTTTAATTTGTTATTTTGTATAGGACTAATATCGAGAACGAGGTAAAAGATCAAATAATTAAAGCCAGTAGAACTGTCGGATCCCTAAACGACACAATTTGGAAAAACAATCACTTAAGAGTGGAATCAAAGGACTGAATATACAGGGTGTCCCGAAAAGATTGGTCATAAATTATACCATACATTCTGTGGTCAACATCTTAAAACAAAATTATAGTGAAAATTGTCCACCCCATACAAATTGTATGGGGGTTTTGTTCCCTTTAACCCCCCCCCCAAACTTTTGTGTACGTTCCAATTAAACTATTATTGTGGTATCATAAGTTAAACACAGTGTTTTTAAAACTTTTTTGCCTCTTAGTCTTTTTTTGATAAGTCACCTTTTATCGAGATGTGGCTTCTTTTTCAAAATATACCTAAAAATATATGGTAGGGGAGCCCAAGCGGGGATTTTTGCAGTTACTCGAGCGCGTCAAATTATCATATGGGGAGAAACCTAGTACGCTGCAGATGTACCTCTACCCTATATTGGCTCTCAATACAGGGGAGTTCGTTAAGGGCGGCCCGAAAAAAAAATCTATCCTTAAAAATACTCGAAATTGTCAGATTAAGATAAGGTAAGTTAAATACATGCAAAAGAGTGTATATTTCAAAAATCTGACGATTTAAGCCGGGCGTAAGGAAATGGGTGCGTCTCAAAGTTTCACAAGGAAAATGCGAATATTTCGCGAAATAAATCAGAGATCGAAAAGCTAAAAATATTTGCTCAATATTTTTTAAAAATCTATCAAATGATACCAAACACGACTTCTTGCAGAGAGGGGTGGGGGGTAAATTTAATAAATTTTAAATACGAATCCCGCGATATTTCGCGAAATGAACATCAGATCGAAAAACTGTAAAATACACATATTTAATATTTTTGAAAAATCTATCGAATGGCATCAAATACGACCCCCCACGGAGGTGGGGTGGGGGGGTTATTTTAAAATATTAAATAGGAGTTCCCATTTTTATTGCAAATTTGGATTCCTTACGAAAAAATAGGTAACTTTTATTCGAAACATTTTTTCGAATTATGCATAGATGGCGTTATAATCGGAAAAACGATTGTTGGAAATGGTAAACTAAATTAAAAAATGGCAAGCGCCCACTAAAATGGAAAACTTTACTTAACTTTTTTTGGTTTTAGGAATTACTCTTCACAACCCAATAGGTCTCCATAACGCTCGAGTGACTGCACATTTAGCATACTTTGCTCCCCTACCAATAAATTAATAAATAAATTTTTAGATTATTAACAGGTTTCTATAATATAATCGTACTTAACCATATACAAATGTGTGTTGGATTCGACAAATATTCAAAATATCTCGATAAACACCGGCTTATCGAAAAAGTACTAAGAGGCAAAAAAGTTTTAAAAACATTGTGTTTAACTAATCGTGCCACAATAATAATTTAATTGAAACGTACACAAAAGTTTGGGGGGGGGGGGGTTTAAGAGAACAAAACCCCCATAAAATTTTTATGTTGTGCACAAATTTGACTTTAATTTTTTTTAAGATGTTGCTTCCATAAAAATGCCACAAGTCCATTTTCCATAAAAAATTTCTAAGAGTTTTCGATATATGAAAATAAAACTATTTTCATTTTATAACTTCAAAGGGCTGTAACTTTTTGTGTGTGCACTATTAATTGTATATAGGTAAGTGAGGTTCAATCAATCTATTTTTGACCCCAGAATCTGTGGTATAATTTATGACTAATCTTTTCGGGACACCCTGTATAGGGTACCCTAAAAATAGCGGAACGGTCGAATATTTCGCGAAATAAAGATCGACTTGAAAAACCAAAAAATACGTATTCAATAATTTTCAAAACTCTATCAAATGACACCAAACACAATCCCCACTTCACCCTCTGGAGGTGGGGTGGGGGGTAACTTTAAAATCTTAAATAGAAACTCCCAGTTTTTATAGCAGATTTGGATTCCTTATGTAAGAGTAAGCAACTTTTATTCGAGAGATTTTTCCGAATTGTAGATAAATGGCGCTATAATCAGAAAAAACGGTTTATCGTGATACCATATGTAAATTATAGAAACGGTCTAATATCTCGTGAAATATACTTCTCAATGAAAAACAAAAGAACATGTTTTTAATATTTTTCAAATGACACCAAACACGACTTCCCACTCCACACCCTGGGGGTAGGGTGGGGGCAACTCTAAAATCTTAAATAGGAACCCTCATTTTTTATTGTAGTTTTGGATTGCTCATGAAAGAATAAGTAACATTTATTTGGAACATTTTTTAGAATTGTTGACAGATGGCGCAACTAAATCGTGTTTTTCAGATTATAGTGCCATCTATCAACAATTGTAAAAAATGTTTCGAATAATTGTTACTTATTTTTTCATGAGGAATCCAAATCTGTAATAAAAATGGGGGTTGCTATTAAAAATTTTAAAGTTAATCCTCACCCCACCCACAGGGGGTGAGGTGGAAAGTCATGTTTGGTGTTATGCGATAGGTTTTTGTAAATTATTGAACACGATTTTTTTGATTTATCATTTGGAAGTTTATTTCTCGAGATATTAGACCGATTCTATAATTTACCTATGGTATGACAATAAATCGTTTTTTCCGATTATAGTACCTTCTATCCACAATTCAAAAAAAATCTCTCGAATAAAAGTTGCTTACTTTTACGAAAAGAATCCAAATCTTCACAAAAAACGGGGGGTTTCCATTTAGGATTTTAAGATTACCCCCACTCCACCTCCAGGGGTGAAGTGGGGGTCGTGTTTGGTGTCATTCGATCGATTTTTGAAAATTATCGAACACGTATTTTTCAGTTTTTCGATCCGATGTTCATTTCGCGAAATATTCGACCGTTCCGCTACTTTTGGGACACCCTATATATAAGCAGGGCCGCCGAGAAGGATGAGCGGGCCCCGGTAACAAATGAAGAACGGGCCCCCGCAAAAAGTGAACAGCGAAAACAATTGTTTAATTTTTATAAGGAAATAAGGAATAAAATTATCCATTTTAAATAATATGAAAAATTTAAAATATAAATTTTATTAAATTTTGATCAGACACCAAATTCCGTATTTACAATAGGGAAAATTTTTATAATACCGGTGCTTTTCGAGTTTTCTGATTGGCAAAGATGTCTAATTTTTGAAAAATCGCATGATTGCACAAAGTTGCTAGGCCAGTTAACCGGTCCTATTTCATTGTAGATCTCATAGCATTTTTAATGCGAGAATGACAACTAAAGGATCTTTCCTCTTCAGCGGGTTAAATTTCTTAATTCCTTAAACAATCTATGACAATATTCAACATTTCACAACAAAATATGTCGTCGGGCTCAAAATTATCAGTATCAGTTTCACTACTAGGCCCAGGCAAATCATCAAAAAATCTGGCAAGCTTCTTGCGCCGTTTTTAGAACAAAACAATAATATATTATTATGTATCACTTTATCAATCAAAGATAGAGTAAAAATTTTAATTTTTTAATTATAACGCGGGCACATAAATTTGATACACCCTGTATATTGATTTGTAACTATTTAGTAGAAGGTAGCTTTTACGCAGTGGGTTTATCCTTAATAAGTTTTTCCCTGAAGACTTAAAGACATTTGTAAATAAAATGAAGTGAAAATACAATTTATTTCGGATTATAATTTAAAAAGATTGTTTGTTACGGGAAAGGTAAAGTCCACAGGTAGCTGTAATTATTAGTTTTTAGGAAAATAAAGGTAGAGAGATTTGGAATTTTAAGTCTGTTTGTTTAAGCACAAGAATATTTGTATAATTTCCGGAAAGTGATTAGGATGAGTAGAAGTATTGTTTGAAAGAATGCCTGGGTTTTTCGAATGAAAAAGAGGGATGTGGAAAGAGAAATGTTTCTGATTGGCTTGGCAATTTGGAATAAGGAAAGAGAGGTTTGAATGTTGAGGCAGTTTGGAAAAGAAAGATGATTGTGTGGCCGGCATCCGAGAAGGGCAGTCGAAAAGTTTTCGCGGATAGTTCAGAAGCAAGTACTGGTGGTTGTATGTTAGTGGAGAGTAGCTGAAAGTGGCTGGTTTGACATAATTGGCAAAAAACAAAAAAATTATTTACTAAAATCACTAGCCAATTGTGTCTGAGTTTAGCAAACCGACTATAATAACAATTTTCATTTCATAACAAAGGGAGCAGTCCGTTCATTAGGTACTCCCATTAAAGGGGAGGCCGTATACTCGTGTAAACCTTTTTAAAGTTGTTAATAAAGTATTGCTTTCAAAATATACTCAAATTGTATTTTTGAACATCTTATTTATTTTATCTAATAATTAATTTCACTATCAAATGTCATTGATATTTTATTAATATCTACCTACTTAATTTAAAGTTTAATTTGACATTCACGAAGTGTCAAACTGAAATGTAAATAACCTATGTTTTGCTTAACAAATTCAGATTAAAAAACTAGTCTACTTACTAGCAACGATTTCAGCTGACGTTTAGTGTGTCGGCAGAAAATAAAAGGATTTTGACGTCACATTTTAGAATTTGAGGTCGATTATCTCGAAGACGGTTAGAGATATCGAAATGCCGTTTTCAGATTTGGATTCAGAAGACAAAACTACATAGGAACCCATTGATAAATCTGCTCTAAGTATTGCAGGAGCAGGAGAGCACTAGCACATAGACTTTGAGAATCTATAAACGAAAAGTTTTCGTTGAAAATAATAAGAAGAATATTTTGTATAACATAATAACAGGAAACAAGTTTATTTTGGCTCCTACTAAACAGGGGCGCCCGTTTGCAGTTTATCCCTTGCTATAACGGGCCTTATCGCCGGCCCTGATCGACACCCCGACGCCGACGTCGACGTCGTTGGGTTGCGTCCGTGCTGTGGTGGTTGGAATTTAATTTTGCTCGATGTCAAATAAAGCGAATGGGCGGGAAGTCGAGATTTACAGTTCGCATTTGACTTTACAATGTTTCTGTTACCGCCTGACATCTTCACCCCGTCTCCTATTTCTATCTCTCGATGATGTTTAAGCCTTTATTACTCTGCTGCCGCCGCCGCCGCTCGCAGAGACTTGTGCTAGTTCCGTTGGCGGTTTCGTTTTGTTCGATGCGGTTTGAGGATATTTGGGAATTCCATGCCATAAGTTCAACTTCTCTCAGATATCGCTTTATAAGAATTATGATAACATTTCAAACAGTTGGACAAGAGTTAAAGGAAATCGTTTAAACCTTAGTAATAACGGAAATTTTCAATAGAAACAAAGTTCCTAAATAATTTGTTATTACGGTTACGGATTTGATAGAAAATATTATCATATTATATAGATAAATGAGTAACATTTATCAATTTATCAGAGGAAAATGCGAGCTTTTTTTCGGCCTAAACTCAGCTTTTCTTACTTTACGGTGTCGAGTCCTGGATTGTGAATAAAATCGATCTAAATCGCTTTGAGACTTTCAAAATGTGGTGCTATAGAAGAATTTTAAACCCACCCATTTTCACTCCAAGTTTCTGGGGTGAGAAGATTCGAAACACCACAATACTAGAACGTCTCAGCACTACTACTGAGTTTATAAAAAGCACCAAGAAGAGAAAGCTTGAGTATTTCGGACATGTAATGAGAGGTGCGAAATATAGGTTGCTACAAATAGTCCAGGGTAATAAGGATTTTCTCGGGACACTCAAAGATCCAGGTAGCTGACTACTTTTTTAGTTATTGTAGACCTATAGGAAGAAAACCTACCTGTTTCCTGCCTAGAGTTTGCGTCCGTTTTTTAATTAATTATTAACAATTTAGTAGTAACTAAATTCAAAAACTAAATAGTTGAAGTAAAATTACAAAATTCAGTTTTTTAGAACATTAAAAAACCTTCAAAATGCCGATTTTTGAAAGTTAAAAAGTTAATTTGTTGCTACGCAAAGTGTAAAATAAGTGAAAATCGTTATTTGTTAATAACTTTTACTAAAACTACCTTAGAACTTTAGTGTTTCACCCAAAGTTGGATATTGGGGTACTAAACAAACCCTCAAAATTTGAGACCGATCTATTAATTAGTTTAAGAGTTATTCTATTTGTTTTTTCCAGAGACCTTTATTTTGCAATTAGATAAGACAGAAAATAATCAGTGGCGTGCTGGAACTTTTCAAGCGGCCCGGTGATTTTATAGAAAAGCGGCATCCCATCGGGTCTAGGACGTTTCATCGCCGCCAGTTCATCGCCGCCGTTTCGATGCCGCCAGTTCATCGCCGGCCGATTCATCGCCGGCCGTTTCGATGCCGCCGGATCATCGCCAGTCAGTTAATCGCTAACTGATATATTTCCGAATTTTCGACCAATTTTCAACAGTTCCATTTATTATTTATTTTTAGTATTAATTAGGAATTCTAGGAAATGCGAGATATGACCATTCCCGTTGCCATACTTACGCCCGGTTTCCGAAAGGATGATCATCTCAAAAATTATGTAATCGACGATTAACAATAGATTAAATGCGTCAGAAACGTCAACCAAACTAGTTTTAACAACAGTCGATCACCTGACAAAAGATTAATCGTTAGTTAACAGCCGATCATGAGTGTTTTGAGTCTCGGAAAGGTCGATTAACCAGTTTCGCTTGTCAAACGGCGGTAAAAATGGACTGTTACCTAATCTGCGACTATCCGTCGATTAACGGGCTGTTAAGAGTTTTTTTTTTAGTTTTTTAATTACTGTAATTAACAAATACCGGGAAAAATTGTCAAATAACACATATATAAATGATATAAATCATATTGTTCAATAAAAATAAGATTTTTTTATGGAAGAAATAATTTAAAATATTTATTTAACTTGCAGAACATGGATATCTCGGACATTTTTTATATTTGATTATATAATTTATATTATTTTTCTTTTAAAAATGTAAGATAACAAGGATGCTAGACTCATAGAGTTATTTTTTGAGAGGCCAGAGCTCTAAAAAGCAGAACATAATGATTATAGCGATGTAAATAAGAGGGAAAACGTGTGAGAAATTATAGCTAAACTTTGAAGACAATAAAACAACCGGTAAATAAATTAAAAATAAATATAAAAAGTAAATATATAGACCAAAAATAAAAATACGATTATAAAATATTATAGATCATAAATAAAATGTTTTATATCTCCAACTCTCGTCACATTACCTAGCTTCATTTTTAAAATGACCTCGTTCAATTCTTGCTCCAAACAAAAGTGACAGTACGTAAGAGAGAATGCACCTTTAGAATCTAAAGATACAAGTTTGGACTTAGAGGTTAATATAATTGAAATTTTGAAGGATAACAGCCAATTGTGACAGTATCGCTACCAAATCGTATGTCAGATCATCGATTACATGATCTATGATCATGCAATTTTACAATTATTGGCGTTTGAGAAACCCATCACAGGTTAACAGTTGATCAAACCTGACAGCCGATTAGATGATCGGAGATTTGAATAACGTTTCGGAAACCGGCTGTTAATCTTTTTTAAACTTTTATAATATAAAATATAATTTAACACTACAAATTTAATACTGTTTAGTATCAAATTTAGGGGAAGTAGAAATAGAACAGTAAACTAATATAATAATATTTTTTATCTATTTATTTGTCAGAAGTTTTGAACTGAATTTAACGTCGTGTGTGTCATCTCCCATAATAAAAGATCAACTGACTAACTGGCGATGAAACAGCCGGCGATGAAACGGCCGGCGATGAAATGGACTGGCGATGAACCGGCGGCATCGAAACGGCGGCGATGAACCGGCGGCATCGAAACGGCGGCGATGAACCGGCGGCGATGAAACGTCCCATTCCGCTCCCATCCTTATTTTATCTTCTATTATCAGAATTTTTATTTCTTATTTATAAGACAAAAATATTTCTTCTTCTTTTATTTGTATAAACATGAGTTTGTCTGTTTTTTTAATGTGCCTCTAGTAAGTTGTCGTTCCATCGTTTTCGTGGTCTTCCCACTGATCGTCTTCCTATTGGGGAACCGTTTCTCGCTGTCCTTACTACTCTATTTATTGTCATTCGGCGTATGTGGTCATTCCATTCTATTCTTCTATTTCTTATCCAGTTATTAATATTGTCCACCTTGCATTTCCGCTGTATAACTGTACTTCTAGCTCTGTGTCCTATAGAGTCTTACCATCGATTTTTCGAACGGTTTTTGTCCTCTCTGTGTCGAGTCGTGTTTCTGCCGCGTATATTATTATTGGTCTTATGACTGTTTTGTAAATTCTGTTTTTCATTTCTTTTTCGATTTTTTTATTTCTCCATATTGTGCCATTCAGACAACCTGCTGCTCTGTTTGTACTATTCACTTGATCTTCCACTTCTGTTTAGAGCCTTTCGAAGCTAGATAGTGTGATGTTTAGTTATTAAAACTCCATCACTTGTTCTATTAGCCCTCCAGCACCAATTTACATCTTATTGAATTTGCTGTTATAACCACGCATTTTGTCTTTTTTGGTGAAATTAACATGTTAAATTTTCTGGCGGTTGTGTTAAATTGGTGCAGCCTTACGTTGTAAGAAATGTTTGATCTCCTGCGAAAAGTTGACTACGAAAGCAATAAAGTTGGTCTGAAAATCAATAAAGCTAAACAAAAATAATGGTGGTCGACAGATTCGACACTATTCAACTGACTAACATGTTAGCGGAATACCAAATAGTAAACACCTTTGTCTATCTCAGGTCTAGTACAACTGACGATGGTAACTGTGAAGCAAAAGTTAGGAGACGTATTGGTATGGCAAAAAATGCGATGAGTCGCCTAACTAAAGTTTGGAACGACAGATCTACCTCTCAAAATATATCAAGCTGAGACTGGAGAATGCCCTTGTATTCTCAATACGGGACAGAGACTTGGACTCTTTGAGTCCAAGTGTGGTGCTTTTGAGAGCGGATGCCTTTGATATGTGGTGCTGGAGAAGAATGCTGCGCATACCTTGGATAGCTCATAGGACAAACGTTTCCATTCTAAACCAACTCGAAATATAAAAAAAAGTCTGTCTGCAATTATTCGGTCACGTGGTTCACAGAGGTGACGATAGTTTGAAGATATTAATTGTTTCTGGAAACGTTCCGGGGAGAAGATTAAAGAGGACGATCACCGATCACTAACTAGATGGTCTGACCAAATTAAGAATTCAGCTGGAAAGTCATTCTGCAAAGCACCTAGAGCCGGTGAAGATAGAGACCAATGGAATAAAAGTGTTAGGAATACTGGAAGAAATCACGATCCTCAGTAATAAGGAAACGACAAGAGAGAGATACGTTGTAAATCATCTTCACGTTGTGACATTAGTATTGCATCGTCTGCATAGCAGATTGTTTTAAGTTGCTTTTCCATTAATAGAAAATGTTATTAAATCTATATTAAACATAAATATATTTCTGATGCTATCCTCGCTAATTTCAAGATAACCGCGATACATGGCCTGGTTCTGTCCACTCAGCAAAACCGAAAACATCCAAAAATACTTAATGAACTTTTCCTAGAAACACTCTAAATATATACAACTGCAAATATATACAAATACAGGGGTGTATAAAACAGGCAACTTGAATTAATGCAATATTATTCAAATGGCTCAAACTGACTCGTATGGAAATAAAATATTTTTGAATTGTTTTGTTAATATTATTCGATTAGATATTTTAAAAAAATTTGTTACATCCAAACTTTTTTGTGAAAAAAACTTATTTAACCGGCCTCAATAGGCCGCGGCCTCTCGGTGATTGCACCGATTCATTTATATGGCCAGCACGCCACTGAAAATAATGAAGACGGAGCAATTCTAAGTATGCCAAATGAAAGTAGAAGAGTGATAGTGATTTTAAACCAAACTCCTTCAACCTTCAGTGAGCTGTCGAAATACTTAATAACATTGTATCTAGGATTTCTAGAAGTTAATTTCTTGACTGAACTGACTTTAAATGACGATCTCTCAGTGTGTCGCAATCTCGCAATGATATGTCATCAATAGCAATAGTTTTGCTTGTTTTTTCACCACCTGTCTTAGGCTTATTCCCAGTAGTATCTTTAAAACGGTCAAATACTCTTATACTAGTAGAGCAAGGATTGCGCAAGAATATCCTTAACTTTTGACGAGCAGTTTATATCAATTTGGGTTATTTCTTTGCTTTGTTTTATAAAAGAGAATCTACAATTAAATAAATTTATAATGTGGACTAAATTAATTGATAATAATTTTGTTACATACGATCTCAGCCCATAATATAAAAAAATAAATGCAGAAATAAATTATGTATATTTATAATACGTGTTATACAGGGTGTCCCGAAAATATTGGTCATAAATTATACCACAGATTCTGGGGTCAAAAATAGGTTGATTGAATCTCACTTACCTATATACAATAGTGTACACAAAAAAAGTTACAGCCCTTTGAAGTTACAAAATGAAAATCGATTTTTTTTCATATATCAAAAACTCCTAGAGATTTTTGTATTGAAAATGGACATGGGGCATTCTTATGGCAGCAACGTCTTAAAAAAAATTAAAGTGAAATTTGTGCACCCCATAAAAATTTTATGGGGGTTTAGTTCATTTAATCCCGCCGAAACTTTCGTGTACGTTCCAATTAAATTAATATTGTGTTACCAATAGTTAAACACAGTCTTTTTAAAACTTTTTGCTTCTTAGCACTTTTTCGATAAACCAGTGGTTATCGAGATATTTTGAGTCTTTTTCGAATCCACCTCATATTTGTACAATATGGTTAAGTACGATTATAGTAATAATCTGAAAATTTATTTATAATTTAAATTTTTAGGTATAATTTGAAAAAGAAGCCACATCTGGATAAAAGGTGACTTATCAAAAAATACTAAGAGACAAAAAAGTTTTAAAACACTGTGTTTAACTAATGGTATAACAATAATAGTTTAATTGGAACGTACACAAACATTTGGGAGGTTTATAGGAGCAATACCCACAGAAAATTTTTATGTAAATATATTAAAAAAGAAGCCGTATCTTGATAAAAACTGGCTTATCGAAAAAACACTACGAGACACAAAAGTTTTAAAAACGTTGTGTTTAACTAACGGTACCACAATAATAAATTAATTGGAACGTATACAAAAGTTTGGGGGGGGGGGCGTTTAAGGGAACAAAACCCCCATAAAATTTTGATGGGCTGGACAAATTTCACTATAATTTTGTTTAAGATGACTCTGACATAAAAATGATACATGTCTGTTTTCAATAAAAAATCTCTAATAGTTTTGGATATATTGAAAAAAATCGATTTTCATTTTGTAAATTCAAAGGGCTGTAACTTTTTTATGAGCACATTTGTACAAAGGTTCAATCGAACTATTTTTGACCCCAGAATGTACGGTATAATTTATGACCAATCTTTTCGGGACACCCTGTATTTTAAATAATAACATATTTCAATATAGTTTTTAGTTAATTATTAAAGCATTAGAAATGAATTCGTTCGCATTTAATAATAATTAAAAACGTTACAAAAATAATAATAGAAACACAAAAGTAGGCTACCAAAAAGATAATTATCGATGGAAAACTACGGACGTGGAATCGGAATAAAAATATAATATAGAAAATAAAATCAACAGTTCCAAAAAAATTAAGACAAAAGACACAAAATAAATAAATCAAAGGGAAGCTGACACTAAATATAAGTGGACACGAAAATGACAAACATATTGTCGCAGAACACTTTGGGGTGCCATCCAACACAGACAAAATTGAATAAATAATAATAAAATAAATCTGTGAAATAAACGACAATTGCTCTCAACACAGTTCACCCTTTGTAGTTATATATTTCTTTTTCGCTCTGTCTACTGTCAAAGTTTCACAACACTTTATATCTTTTGTCCGTTCGAATGGTGTTTTTTCGAATAAAAGTTTCATATGCATACGACGATTTTGTATCTCTATTCAAGTTGAAAGTTGAGTCTTCGATGGTAAAAGTGTCTCTGTACTTTGTATGCTAAGGAAAATGTTCATCAAGCGAACAGAAAATTGCTATAAAAATAAGTTTTTCTGCAGGATGGTAATCTAGTATAATCCTGTTTCGTTTCGATAGATAGTAGTTAGAACTAACTGTAAAAGTAATTAGTTTCTTTTTATTAAAGTGCCTATCCGTTCCGGATGTTGGCGATCATCATGGCTATCTTGACTTTGTTTACAGCAGCGCGGAACAGTTCAGTGGTAGTCGTGTTATACCACTTACGTAAATTTTGAAGCCAGGAAATGCGTCAATCAGTTAGGCCGTAACGTTCTTGATTTCTCATTACATGTCCTAGATATTCTAATTTTTTTGTTTTGATGGTTATGAGAATTTCACACTCTTTTCCCATTCTACGCAGGACTTCCACATTGGTAATTCGGTCAACTCAGGATATACGTAAGATGCGCCTATAACACCACATTTCGAAAGCTTCGAGCCGATTCATAGATGCAACAGTTAGTGTCCATGCTTCCATTCCGTAGAGCAGAACTGAGAATATGTAGCATTTCAACAGACGGTATTTTGTTTTTAATGCTATGTCTCGACTGTTGAAAATGGGTCTCATTCTAACGTATGCTCTAATTAGTTTAGACATATTTTATTTAGCATTTCATCTTCCAGAATTTTTGAAAAAAAAATATAGGTATATACCTACATACTTTTTAATTATAAACAAAATTCTTCCAATAGTTATATTAAATATTAAATATTTCCCATTCATATTAATAATTATTAATTATTCCATTTCAATTATAACAGTACAATTTCATTAACTGTCGGCGCAAATGAAATTGTAGCTTTGATAACTGCAGCACAAAAGATTTCTGCACATGGACGGTCAAATCACCTCATCAGCTCATTCAACCATGACTTCTCAGCTCTTCCTACTCCTTTGGAATTCTGTATTTTACTCTCTATGATAATCCTGTTCGCAGCTATAGAACTATATAGACCAGGGCGGATCTGTTTTGAGGTGGATGTGAGAGGTGGCATTCGGATTTTTGCAGATAAAATTAGGTGACAACTTCAATAATTATAATTGACTTATGCTCCTTCTCAAATATGCCCGGAACAAAATATCGATTTTTTTTTTATTTTCATTGCTTATAACTTGATATGAAAGAAATAAAGATAATTAAATTTTGTATACTATATGACTGGTTTAAAATGTCTTAAATTATTACTCTTTCTGCAAAATAGCAATAAATAGAAAATAAGGGGGCAAAAAGACTGTTTTTATTCAATGTTTTTTAACCACTTTGGTTGCACTTAGAACCTTTATAATTCGCTTACAAGATTCTTATAACATACTTAAAACGTCCACCAAATTTCATTAAAATCGACCTAATAGATTTTGCATAATAAATTTGCAATCTAATTTTTTTTTAAAGTTCAAATTTTTTAAAAATTTTCTGAACAAAAACTAGAACATTTAGAAGTTTGCTAATTTTTTTACATCTAAAGAGGTTCTCTGCCTATTTAATACACTTTACAGAATTAAAATCGGATTATTTAAGCGGCCTCAGCACTGTTTTAAAGTTATAAACAATGTTTTGGCTTATAAACAAATACAGTGAGGAAGTTTGAGTTAAAATAAATTCTTTTTCTTGAGAATGGGCGACTCTGGAGATAAATCCCGAAACAGATTGATTTTTATTTTTAAATTATAAATTTTTGCCATAAATATCATGCTATTGACGTCATCCATCTGGGTGTGATGATGTAATGTAAATATTGGAATTAATTTAATTCAAATTTTTTTTTAATTCAAACCCTGTATAAATATTTATGTTAATGTTTATATTAGTGAATACCAAATTGAATAACCTTTTGACTGACCTACCACACGGCACCTATTCTCGTTTAAAAAAACCATCGATTACATCATCACGCTAAGATCTATGACGTCATTAGTATGATATGATATGATATATACCAAAAAATTAGAATTTAAAAATAAAAATCGACCTGTTTCAATATTTATCTCCAGAGACGCCTATTCTCAAGAAAATGAATTTATGCCAACTTAAACGTCCTTACTGTATTTGTTTATAAGCCAAAAAATTGTTTATAGTCCAGAGAAATAAGATTTTTCTCGTGACACATCCCCCTCCAGGCCGAAACCAAATTTTTTAGTAGTATGGACATCTATATTAATAACCTATATGTTTCCTGCAGCAGATTTTGATGATATACATAGTTATAAACAAATGAAGATCAAAAAACGGTAAATCTTCGCTTTTTTCGTCTATAACCAAAAAGTTAAGCATTTTAAACAAATTTGAGAGTAAGAAACTCATAAATCGTCTAAAAAATTTCAATATGGTGTTTGCTGATTATGTCTATCCTTATTGGTTGCTTAGAAAATTGCAAAATAAATCATACATTTTGAGTTTTTATAAATATTCATAACTTTTGTAAAAATTAACTTAGAACCTTCTTATTATACGAACTGCTGAGACTTCTAGTGCTTAAATTATATTTTAAATTTCAAAGCAATTGGTCAATTAGTTTAAAAGTTATTTAATTTTTTTATCCCAAATTAATTTTTTTTGCAACACTATAAGTCAGAAAATTATGAGTTTACAGTAAGGCTTCTGACAGTTTATGGAAGAAGAATGTTTATACTATTGACTTAATTAAAAAAAATGACAAAAGTAATTTTAAACAGTGTAAAATTATTTTGCAAAAACACGTCGATTTTTTGCTTACTTATAAACAATTAGAAAAACTTTTTAACCGTTACCCGTAGAAAAATAATTTTTTCAAATTTTTAAAGACTGAATTTTTTGACACATTTAGAAAGAAAAACAATTGTCCTAGGACAATTAGGGACGAAGTTGGCCCCTTTTTTTTCACATGTTTTTGCAAAATAATTTTGCAGTATTTAGATTTACTTTTTGTCATTTTTTTTAATTAAATTAATAGTATAAATCTTCTTCTTTCACAAATTATCCAAAGTATTAGTGTAACTTCATCATTTTCTGACTTATAGCGTTTCAAAAAAAAATTAATTTGAGATAAACTAATTAAATACCTTTTAAACTATTTGACCAATCGCTTTGAAATTTATGGTATGATTTAAGCACCAGAAGTCTTAGCATTTCGTGTAATAAGAACGTTCTAAGTTAATTTTTACATAAGTTATGAATATTCATAAAAACTCAAAATTTATGATTTATTTTGAAATTTTCTAAGGAACCAATAAGGATAGACATATTCAGCGAACGCCATATTGAAGCTTTTTATATGATTTATGAGGAGTTGTTTAAAGTACTTAACTTTTTGGTTGTAGGCGAAAAAAGCGAAAATTTACCGTTTTTACTTTATCGTACTACATACGCAGTATGAGTATAATAGATAAAGTTATAGGATCGTGCAAAAAAAATTTTTCAGATTTCACTTTTTTTCGACGTTTTGAGTCCCCCTAAGTCTAAAAAGCAAATAAAAAAAAACATGTCGGAAGTATGTACGTATGTACGTACGTATGTCGCCACCGCCCAGCAAAAACTACTGGACCGATTTCGATGAAATTCGGTACGACTAAGTTTAAGAGAATTTTGTCGAGAAACTAAGCTTTTGAAAAAAGCCTCTCAAAGGGGGGCCGAAATAGGGGGGTTATTTGGGGCCCATTTTTGCAAATTTTGACCGAAACGAATGAAATTTAACTTAAAGTTAGCTCATCGATAGGTAAATAGAAATACGGAATTTGACATTTCCAAATCCAAAATGGCGGCCAGCATGGCCGACCGCCCACCCGATACATTTCCCTACCAATCTAAAAACTTTTTCAAGATAAATTTACTTTGAAAAAACATTTATATAGCCTAAAGATGGGGCTATAACAAAAATATTATCGTTTTTCAGAAAAAGTTATGGGTTGCCTATATTTAAGGGGTCAAAATTTGACATAAATTTGAACTAAATTTTCTCAAAAATGACTCCAAGGATTTTGTTTATTTTTTATATATTTTTGATATCCTATCATTAAATTGAATAACATTGGTCAGATTTCTTAACTCCTCATAGGAGGGGAGTTATGAATTTTTTATAAAAAAATATTCGAGTGCCCGTAACTACCTCTGTAATAGAAACTAAAATTTGAAATTTGGCAAACATATATAGTACTTTGTTATCTATTAGCACAATAAATTTTACCCACAATATGGCTTCCGGTTTAACCGGAAATGAAAAAAAAATCTTAATTTTTTACATATGCCCTGTATATTTTTACATATTTTGAAAGAATGTAAAATTATTTATCCAATGACATAAAACTCGTTGCTGTAACTCAAAAACTCGAAAAGTTACAGAAAATTGAAATTTTGCTAGAATTTTGTGTGTGTCCCCTCTCACGCGATCATAGCAGAGCATTATTATAGGGCAGTCAATGAGGGTATTTGGCTCCGAATTCCATCCTACTACATCGATGTACTTGATATTTTCACAGTAAGTAGGGAATAGCTCAAGAAACAAAATCTACCCTATATACTATGGCGCTTTTATCTTGGGGAAATTCCCACCCCTTCAAGGGGGTGGAAAATTTATTGGTCAAAATAAACATGGAAGTGGCTAGAGAACCTATTTTTAAGCAAAAACTGATCTATACTTTTTTTTGAGAACTCAATACTTTTTGAGTTATGCGTAGTTGAAAATTCATTTAAAAATGACACGTTTTCGGACGGTTTTTTGTGAATACCTTAAAAACTATGCATCAAACTAAAAACACTCTATAAAAATTTTTTTTTAATTATAAATAACAAAGAGATTCGTTCCTTCGTAAATTTTCTATTTATAATACAAAAAGAGATATGGTAGGTAAAAAGAGTTTGTTTTTTGGTGCATGCTCAAAGTGCTCATGCTTTTGTAGTGTTTGAAAAGGCCTTTAAAACGAGCACCGTTAAATGTCGGTTACATTCAAACTAAGCGAGATATGGTGCAAAAAAATATATGACTAATGTACTTTAAGGAAAAATGAGAAGTACATACATTTAACCCCTCATTCACCAGAATTTAAATGCATTGTTTTTCTTTTGCAATACCTCTTAATATAGTGTTATTTCTACTTTCAAAAAGTTGGACGGGTGAAAAAAATAAGATCAAATTATAGAGCGCATTTTTAAATTTTCTTAAAATTCTTCCTTTTGCTCCATGCAATTCGAAAATAAAAATGTTCTATCCCCGAGAAGTGGTGAGAACCGCCCCCATGATAAAAGCGCCACAGTATATAGGATAGACTTTGAATTAGGAGATTGGGCTTTGGACTACTCCCAAAATTTCATTACAATCCATGCAGTAAAATGCCAATATTGTAAACTATTAATTTCTCAGAAAAATGGACTAATTTGAAATGAAAGTATGACTAATATTCTATTGATTTATGCAATAATCTATAGTGTGTCCCCGAACATTTTCTCAAATGCGGGAATTAATGATGCATAGAACCATAAAATATTTTCAAGTATACAAGGTGTTTCTAAAATATCAAAATAACGAGTAACTTTGTTATTTTTATAGAATGCCAGTATCTGGTACGATAACGATAATAGATCGGTACGATAAAGTTCTCGGACGGCCCTTCCGTCCAGCGTTTTTGATTTTCATTTGTTTATAACTATGTATATCATCAAAATCGGCTGCAGGAAACATATAGGTTATTAATATAGATGTCCATACTACTCAAAAAATTTGGTCTCGCCCTGGAGGGGGTTGTGTCACCAACATGATATTTTTTTCCTTATTTCTCTGAACTGTTATAACTTTAAAACAGTACTGTGGCCGGTTAAATAATCCGATTTTAATTCTGTAAAGTGTATTAGATAGGTAGAGAACCTCTTTATATGTAAAAAAAATTAGCAAACTTCTAAATAGTCTACTTTTCTTAAGTAAGTTTTTAAAACATTTGAACTTTTTTTAAAAAATTTAGATTGCAAAATCATTCTGCAAAATCTATCAGGTTGATTTTAATGAAATTTGGTGAACGATTTAAGTATGTTGTTAAAATTTTCTAAGCGAATTACGAAAGTTCTAAGTACAACCAAAGTGGTTGAAAAACATTGAATAATAACAGGCTTATTTTGCCCCCTTATTTGGTATTTATTGCTATTTTGCAGAAAGGGTAATAATTTAAGACATTTTTAACCAGTCGTTTATCATACAAAATTCAATTATCTTTATTTCATTTCCTTACGACTTTGTTTCAAAATGAATCGTTTTAAAGTTGTAAGCAAAGAAAATAGAAAAAAATCGATGTTTTTCGAATTTTTTAAATATTTTAATTTTTTTTAATGTTCCGGGCATATTTGAGAAGGAGCATAAGTCAATTATTATTGTTGAAGTTGTCACCTAATTTTATCTGCAAAAATCTGAATGCCACCTCGCACATCCAAAAATACAAGTAATGGAAGTAAAATACCTTGGAATTACATTGTCAAGTTACGGAGACCTGGACAAAAAAAGTGAGAAATTAATTACAAATAGCAAATGGACAGGATGCCTTAATAACACTTTATGGCGAAACCGACATATTAACACTGAGATGAAGTCAAGAATTTATAAAGCCAGTGTAAGGCCAATAATGACATATGCATCAGAAACAAAACCCGATACAGTCACAACACAAAGACTACTGGAAACGGCAGAGATGAGAGTACTGAGAAGAATTACAGGAAATATGCTGAGAGATCGATAGATGATGAAGATCACCCGGATCTCCGGGTGAGGACTATCTCAGGGGGAACACCATTGCAGGTTAGAAAAATCAGGATAGGGTCTTGGAATCTTGGTAGTCTTACAGGTAAGAGTCTGGAGTTAGTGGATGCGCTCAAACGAAGAAGAGTTCAAATTGCTTGTATTCAAGAAACTAGGTGGAAAGGACAAAGGGCGAAAGAACTAGGTGATGGATATAAATTGTGGTATGTAGGGAGTAGTAACACTAGAAATGGAGTTGGTATAATTGCTGATAGTGAAATGAAAGATAACGTAGTAGATGTTGTAAGAACGAGTGATAGAATGATGTCAGTGAAATTTGTAATTGATAAAGAGGTATTGAATGTTGTGTGTGTGTATGCTCCTCAAACAGGTCTGGGTGAGAATGAAAGAAGAGCTTTCTATGATCAATTGGGAGACATACTGAGTGATATTCCAGCAGAGGAGAAAGTTATAATAGGAGGTGATTTCAATGCACATGTGGGCCAAGCCAAGACAGGATATGAAACAATACATGGGGGATTAGGCTTTGGAACTAGAAATGAAGCTGGAGATGACATGCTAGAATTAGCAACAGCATTGGATATGGCGATTGTTAACACATTCTTTAAAAAGAGAGAAACTCAACTTATTACCTACAAAAGTGGACAACATCAATCCCAAATAGACTACTTCATGATAAGGAAAGAAGACATACGTGAATGCAAGGACTGCAAGGTAATAGTTAGTGAGACAGTAAGCCAACAACATAAGCTGCTTGTTCTGGACATCGAAGTAAAAAGCGAAACTAAACAAAAATATCGGAGAGGACCACAAAAAATCAAGTGGTGGATGCTAAAAGATGAGAAGGAAGGTCTATTCAGGGAAAGAATAGTAGAAAAAATATGTTGGAACATGAAAGGAAGCCCTAACACAATTTGGAGAAAAATGGCCAATATTATTAGAGAGACGGCTATTGAAATACTTGGGAAAACGTCAGGAAAGAAGTTTGAAGATAAAGAGACTTGGTGGTGGTCAAATGAAGTACAAGGAAACATAAAAGAGAAGAGAAAATTATATAAAAAGTGGCAAGAAACCAGATCGGACATAGATCTTCAAAACTATATGGTCGCCAAAAAGAAAGCGAAAGTAGCAGTAGCAAAAGCTAAAGCAGAAGCGTATTCAAACCTATACGATCAACTTGATACCAGGGAAGGCGAAACGAAGATATATAAAATAGCCAAACAGAGAGCAAAGAAAGCAAAAGATTTTAATCAGATTAGATGTATCCGAGATGAAAATAATAAAATACTAGTTCACGAAAGGGATGTCAAAAAGAGATGGAGAAAGTACTTTGACAGCTTATTAAATGAAGAATTTGACAGACAGCCTGTAGAGTCAACGGAGACAGTAGCAGCAATGGTCACCAAAATAACCAACGAGGAAGTGGCTCAAGCGCTTCAAAAAATAAAGAAAGGAAAAGCGGTAGGACCAGATGATATTCCTGGGGAAGTATGGAGAGCATTGGGAGAGACAGGAACAAGGTGGCTAGCAGGTCTATTTAATAGAATTATGGAAGTTGGACAAATGCCAGACGAATGGAGAAGCAGTATACTGGTACCTGTTTACAAAAACAAGGGAGATATACAACAATGTACAAACTACAGGGCTATAAAACTGCTTAGCCACACCATGAAAATATGGGAAAGAGTAATTGATAGACGGATACGTGAAGAAACCGAAATATCCGAGAATCAATTTGGCTTTATGCAGGGTAGATCAACAACAGATGCAATTTTCATTATAAGGCAGTTGATGGAAAAATACAGGAGTAAAGAAACAAACGCTCATATGGTATTCATTGATCTTGAGAAAGCATATGATAGAGTTCCTCGAGAGATTCTGTGGTGGGCACTCAATAAGAAAGGAGTCCCTGGTGAATATGTAAAGATTGTGAGGGATATGTATGAGGGAGTAACGACTAGTGTTAGGACAGGTGTGGGAGAGACTGATAAATTTCATGTGAAAGTAGGATTGCATCAAGGTTCTGTGCTTAGTCCGTATTTATTCTCATTAGTTTTGGACCAGATAACAGCGAAAATACAGGGTAACATTCCATGGTGCTTAATGTATGCTGATGATGTCGTGTTAGTAGGAAATAGTGAAAGAGACTTAGAACAAAAACTGGAACAGTGGAGACAAGCTCTGGAGGAAAAAGGTTTAAAACTTAGTAGGACAAAAACAGAGTATTTGGAATGTTCATTTAAAGATGGAGCTACTACAAATAAAATGGTATCTTTGGATGGTGAAATGATTGTAAAAAGCAATAGTTTTAAGTACCTAGGATCGGTATTACAGAGTAATGGAGAAATAGATGGAGATGCATGCAGTAGAATTAGGGCTGGATGGATGAAGTGGAAAGAAGCGAGTGGTGTGTTGTGTGACAGAAAAATTCCAATGAAGCTGAAGGGAAAATTCTATAAAACAGCCATAAGACCAGCTATGATGTACGGAACTGAATGTTGGGCAGTGAAAAAGAAAGAGGAACAGCGAATGCATGTGGCGGAAATGAGAATGCTTAGATGGATGAGTGGAGTGACAAAGAAGGATAAAATTAGAAATGAGTATATTAGGGGAAGTCTAGGTGTGGCACCAATTGATGCCAAAATGAGAGAGCATAGGTTAAGATGGTTTGGTCATGTTCAACGTCGAGACGTTAACCACCCAATACGAAGAATAGCTGAAGTGCAGATTCCTGGAAGGAGTAGGAGAGGAAGACCAAAGAAGAGCTGGGGGGAGACGATAAGGCAGGACATGTTGGTAAAGGGGATTAACATTGATATGGCCCAAGATAGAATTGTGTGGAGAAATGCAATTAGGGAAGCCGACCCCGCATAGGGATAAGGCAAAGAGAATGATGATGATGATCGATAGATGATGAAGACATTAGAAGACAATGTAACGTACAGTGTATAAACGAATTGACACTAAATAGAAATAGGGAATGGAACAACCATATAACCAGAATGGGGAGACACGTGTGGTCAAAGTAGCAAGAGATAAATCACCAATCGGTAGAAGAAGTATTGGCCGACCGGGCAAAAGATGGAGTGACAACTTTCCATAGAGGTATCAATTTGCCAATGAACAAGTAGAATTGCTTATATAGAGGAAGAAGAAGAAGAAGAAGAAGAAGAAGAAGAAGAAGAAGAAGAAGAAGAAGAAGAAGAAGAAGAAGAAGAAGAAGAAAAAGAAGAAGAAGAAGAAGAAGAAGAAGAAGAAGAAGAAGAAGAAGAAGAAGAAGAAGAAGAAGAAGAAGAAGAAGAAGAAGAAGAAGAAGAAGAAGAAGAAGAAGAAGAAGAAGAAAAAGAAGAAGAAGAAGAAGAAGAAGAAAAAGAAGAAGAAGAAGAAGAAGAAGAAGAAGAAGAAGAAGAAGACTTTCTATGATAAATCGAATTGATTCGTATTTTTTATCTTTCAATATATGCCTTCATCTTACATCCTCTGTTTGTGTCCACAGTCGGACATAGGCCTCCTAAAGGTTTTTCCATTTATTTCTGTTTTGTGCTGTTGCAACCCAATTTATCGATATTCTCTTGATGTCATCTTATCAGTGGGTGAGAGTGTAGTTGGGTTGCATGAGTAGTTTGGACTTCATTTTAGAATCTTTCTTGTCCATCTTCCATCGGGCACCCGTGCTCTGTGTTACATGTCCCGCCTATCTCAATTTGGGACTTGTAATGCGTTTGAGAACATTATTCACCTTTGACTTTCTACACTTTCCTCGTTTCTTTTAGCGTTATATTTTTCTTTGGGTTACTTCTAACTATCCGGCTATTTTTTGGTAAGTTTTAGTTTCGGCTCCGTATGTAAAGATTGGCGAAACGCACTGATTAAAGCCCTTCTTTTGATGGTGATCGACACTTCCGATTTAAAAATCTATCTTAATTTGCCTTATTTTTCCAGTAGATAGTTTTTTTCTTAATATTTTTGCCCCTTTATTATCTTGTGAAATTTGTATTATTTTTTCGCTTTTGTACCTCTTTAAATATTTTTAATGTACCTCTTTCGAAATATCCTTGTTGATGTTGTTAGTTCTCTTTGTTTCGTATTTGTTCCTCTTAAATTTTTTTTCTCATTTTCGCTTTTATTTTGGGGCCTTTTCTTTCTTTTTAGTTTCTCAAACAAAATTTATCGTGGGTACATATTATTATATGCTACATGTTTTTGGCAATTAGGTTAATAGGGCTGTAAATATTATCTGTTGAACTCTGTTGAAGGTTTAAGGTTTAGGGATTCAGTTATGTATTTTTTTAACTATTAGGCAGATAACCCCCTTCTAGTGGTATCCATGTTACTTTTATTGTTTAAACCTTTATCTTCAAGAGCTTGTCTTTACTTTCCCAGAGGTTGATTTAAATATTTTTCAGTATTGCTTGCTAAAACTATGTCATCAGCACATATTAAGTAGTACCTGTTATCTGATCCAAAAATAATGAGAATACTATCAAGAAACTGAAAAGTTATTATAAATAAATGATTTACAATAATTTTTCCAGCCATTTGACAAGACATCTTCATTATTTACTTACGGTGTGTTATGTTAATGCAATTGATATTATCTTTATTTAGCAAGTAAAAAAGGCCAATGCCATATTTGTTTTACTTTTCACGACGTTGATTAAAAGGGTAGACGTCATAAAGATTTCAATGTAAATCGCCTTGCGATAATGAAGAGCCGTTTATTTCACATTTGTTCCCGAAGAGGCATCTCAGTACCTCGCATTAAAGAACCTCACTTTTTAACTTTAACGTTTCTTTTTTTGCCGTTGTCTTGATTGAATCGAAATTATCACACGAGATCAACGACATGACACAAAATCAATATTCCATTCCCAAAGGGAGAGAAATGCCCAATGACACCAACCGTGAGCAGATCCGTCTTCAAGTCGACGAAAAATGTCGATGGTAGTACTTTTGTATGTTCAACAGAAAAGTGTGCCATTGAAAAAAAAGGGGAAAACCAACCAAGGATAAAGAAGAACTCAAAACCAACACTAAAATTAGAACAAATTATCTTAGAATCGTTTACGCGGTCCCACAACAAACGAAATTTATAAAAAAAGGGATCAGAGAAAAATAATTATTACATATGTACTGATGTGATCTTGATTATTGATATGAGATAATATTCTTATTTGTCATTTAATTTAATCAATGCATTAATAATAATTTAATTAATTAACCAGATCACATATCAATATGTTTTCAATCTCAGGGTGAATTATAAAATGAATTACTTACTTACGTGGCTTCTAAGTATTTCTCAATGGTTCCTAATCGGGATAGGAAAGAAAAGAGTAAAATAATACACACATATGGGTTACAATTATAATCAAAATATTGTTTATTTTATTTAAATGGCAATCACTGCTTAATATTTGCTAGATCTTATTATTCTTAAACCTAACATTTACAAATGGGAATCTTATTTCCTTTTGGTTTCCAATTGAAAGTTTTTATTAACATTTAACTATTAGGATTTATTAGCAACAATTCTATTTAAGTTTCATGAAGCTTTTCTGATATTATTTATTATGTTCTTCAATTTATAATGTGGTATTTAATACGAAAACCCATACATTCATGTCCAAACAAATGAGACTGACCTTTTTCTGGTGAACTGAGAATGTCTTCACACAAGACCCGTTTCCTGCTATCCTTGGCTGCGATCAAAACCTCGTCCTGGCTTTCAGTAATGTTCTCCTTTGAAGATTAGCTCGTATAGCTCTCGTTCCTGCTTCTGTCGTGATGCTGTGTTCTACCTTTTTCGAAACTGCAATCAGCTACCGGGACACTCTTGGCTCAAGGAGGTTCTTTTACTCTCAACCTGGCCTACCTCTCGTTCCACGATAGATACTCCACACTCACGGAACTACACCGGCTTTCTCACTCTCCGTACACTACCGTCTACTACTGGACTTCACTTCCCGACAGCTCAAAACATTCTGATCTCTATTTCTTTCATTCATTCCCCTACTTTCTAAATATCCCTTCCAGATTCACAAATCAACCTTCCACCACCAACTCTCATTCGCAGTATTCCTCAAAACCAATTTTTAATCTTTCTAAATATGCTTAATGGATTTCCAAAAAAAATAGTTAATTACCATTCTAAAATTACTTTCTACTATTTACAAAATTTAATGACCTATTATCTACTTCAACTGAGTCTTATTTAGCATAGGCTAATGATCGAACCTTCCGCGAAAAACGATAATGACCTATTATCGATTTCACTTGAGTCTTATTTAGCATAGGCTAATGATCGAACCTTCCGCGAACAACAATAATGGTACGCGCCATTCACTTTGTTTATTCTAAGCGCATTGTCCCGAGTTTCGTATTCTTCTTCTAATCACTTCTTAAAATTAAATATAACAATTTGTTGTATACAGGTTGTTCTAAATTTATATGCCCGTGGTTGAGAAAATTGAAAATATTTTATATTAAATTGAATTCTGTTTATAATTATCAAAATTTAATTTTCATATCAAATAGAAATATAACAGTACCTATAACAAATGTGCCACTAGATGAGATATGAAATACACACCCATCTCAATTGGGAAAAGTTAAAAAAATGTGTTGTGGCGCACGTTGTCGAAAACCTTTTCAAAGTCCATGAACGTTAAATAAGTAAAAACGATACTAAGTATAGACACAAGTTGAAATAACATGGATATCAGATATGATTCAAGAAGAAGACAACGGATTCACGAAAAACAACAGAAAATAAGAAAGGATAACTCAATAGATCATAAACCCCGTAAAATTCTTCTTCTTCGTTTTCTTTGTGTAGACAGCACTCTGTCATGTCTACACAAAGGCCATTATCGAGCTGTAAATACCAGTATTTTATATACAATTATTCCCATTATTCTTCTATTTAAGATTTAAGTTTCCTTGTACTTCATTTGACCACCACCAAGTCTCTTTATCTTCAAACTTCTTTCCTGACATTTTCCTAAGTATTTCAATAGCCGTCTCTCTAATAATATTGGCCATTTTTCTCCAAATTGTGTTAGGGCTTCCTTTCATGTTCCAACATATTTTTTCTACTATTCTTTCCCTGAATAGACCTTCCTTCTCATCTTTTAGCATCCACCACTTGATTTTTTGTGGTCCTCTCCGATATTTTTGTTTAGTTTCGCTTTTTACTTCGATGTCCAGAACAAGCAGCTTATGTTGTTGGCTTACTGTCTCACTAACTATTACCTTGCAGTCCTTGCATTCACGTATGTCTTCTTTCCTTATCATGAAGTAGTCTATTTGGGATTGATGTTGTCCACTTTTGTAGGTAATAAGTTGAGTTTTTTTATTTCTTTAAAAAGAGAGAAACTCAACTTATTACCTACAAAAGTGGACAACATCAATCCCAAATAGACTACTTCATGATAAGGAAAGAAGACATACGTGAATGCAAGGACTGCAAGGTAATAGTTAGTGAGACAGTAAGCCAACAACATAAGCTGCTTGTTCTGGACATCGAAGTAAAAAGCGAAACTAAACAAAAATATCGGAGAGGACCACAAAAAATCAAGTGGTGGATGCTAAAAGATGAGAAGGAAGGTCTATTCAGGGAAAGAATAGTAGAAAAAATATGTTGGAACATGAAAGGAAGCCCTAACACAATTTGGAGAAAAATGGCCAATATTATTAGAGAGACGGCTATTGAAATACTTAGGAAAATGTCAGGAAAGAAGTTTGAAGATAAAGAGACTTGGTGGTGGTCAAATGAAGTACAAGGAAACATAAAAGAGAAGAGAAAATTATATAAAAAGTGGCAAGAAACCAGATCGGACATAGATCTTCAAAACTATATGGTCGCCAAAAAGAAAGCGAAAGTAGCAGTAGCAAAAGCTAAAGCAGAAGCGTATTCAAACCTATACGATCAACTTGATACCAGGGAAGGCGAAACGAAGATATATAAAATAGCCAAACAGAGAGCAAAGAAAGCAAAAGATTTTAATCAGATTAGATGTATCCGAGATGAAAATAATAAAATACTAGTTCACGAAAGGGATGTCAAAAAGAGATGGAGAAAGTACTTTGACAGCTTATTAAATGAAGAATTTGACAGACAGCCTGTAGAGTCAACGGAGACAGTAGCAGCAATGGTCACCAAAATAACCAACGAGGAAGTGGCTCAAGCGCTTCAAAAAATAAAGAAAGGAAAAGCGGTAGGACCAGATGATATTCCTGGGGAAGTATGGAGAGCATTGGGAGAGACAGGAACAAGGTGGCTAGCAGGTCTATTTAATAGAATTATGGAAGTTGGACAAATGCCAGACGAATGGAGAAGCAGTATACTGGTACCTGTTTACAAAAACAAGGGAGATATACAACAATGTACAAACTACAGGGCTATAAAACTGCTTAGCCACACCATGAAAATATGGGAAAGAGTAATTGATAGACGGATACGTGAAGAAACCGAAATATCCGAGAATCAATTTGGCTTTATGCAGGGTAGATCAACAACAGATGCAATTTTCATTATAAGGCAGTTGATGGAAAAATACAGGAGTAAAGAAACAAACGCTCATATGGTATTCATTGATCTTGAGAAAGCATATGATAGAGTTCCTCGAGAGATTCTGTGGTGGGCACTCAATAAGAAAGGAGTCCCTGGTGAATATGTAAAGATTGTGAGGGATATGTATGAGGGAGTAACGACTAGTGTTAGGACAGGTGTGGGAGAGACTGATAAATTTCATGTGAAAGTAGGATTGCATCAAGGTTCTGTGCTTAGTCCGTATTTATTCTCATTAGTTTTGGACCAGATAACAGCGAAAATACAGGGTAACATTCCATGGTGCTTAATGTATGCTGATGATGTCGTGTTAGTAGGAAATAGTGAAAGAGACTTAGAACAAAAACTGGAACAGTGGAGACAAGCTCTGGAGGAAAAAGGTTTAAAACTTAGTAGGACAAAAACAGAGTATTTGGAATGTTCATTTAAAGATGGAGCTACTACAAATAAAATGGTATCTTTGGATGGTGAAATGATTGTAAAAAGCAATAGTTTTAAGTACCTAGGATCGGTATTACAGAGTAATGGAGAAATAGATGGAGATGCATGCAGTAGAATTAGGGCTGGATGGATGAAGTGGAAAGAAGCGAGTGGTGTGTTGTGTGACAGAAAAATTCCAATGAAGCTGAAGGGAAAATTCTATAAAACAGCCATAAGACCAGCTATGATGTACGGAACTGAATGTTGGGCAGTGAAAAAGAAAGAGGAACAGCGAATGCATGTGGCGGAAATGAGAATGCTTAGATGGATGAGTGGAGTGACAAAGAAGGATAAAATTAGAAATGAGTATATTAGGGGAAGTCTAGGTGTGGCACCAATTGATGCCAAAATGAGAGAGCATAGGTTAAGATGGTTTGGTCATGTTCAACGTCGAGACGTTAACCACCCAATACGAAGAATAGCTGAAGTGCAGATTCCTGGAAGGAGTAGGAGAGGAAGACCAAAGAAGAGCTGGGGGGAGACGATAAGGCAGGACATGTTGGTAAAGGGGATTAACATTGATATGGCCCAAGATAGAATTGTGTGGAGAAATGCAATTAGGGAAGCCGACCCCGCATAGGGATAAGGCAAAGAGAATGATGATGATGATTCTTCTATTTAAGATTCTGTCTGCTGAATTATTGACAACGGAATCAAAAATATTACCTCCATCACTTACTGGATTATACCTGCAAATTGAGCTACAGTGGAACACCGATAAGTCGGCCTCCGATAACCCGGAAGTCCAGCTGACGCGGACTGATTTTCATCAGACAAGGGAAACATTTTTTCAGTTTGACTGAGTTTTTTTTTTGCAAGAAATGAACAATACTGTATACAACTGTACGTATGTAATTTAGATGTTATGTGCATATGTATGTGTTTTATTAATTTTTACCATATTCTCCGGCTAACCCGGAGTTTCGATAATCCGGATAGGCCGCAGTCCCGCTTAATCCGACTTATCGAGGTTCCATTGTATTTTGATATTTTAATATCAACAAATTGTGCTCTTTCATACGTTCAAAAGAACTGAATTTTATATAATTTATCTGTATTTTTAAGAGAATACGCTCATTGATATTACTATAGTATAATGTAGTTGTTATAATATATGTGAAGATTTTTAAAGATGTCCTGTTTACAATAATTGTTTTGTAGTCCATTTTTTTGTCTTTTACTTCCTATATCAGCAATTTTTGTGTTTCTATTTTTTAAAATGCCCTACATCCAAAAAAATTTCCCTTAATAGGGGAGTGAAATTAGAACGAAAACATGCATTGTTTCGGAAAAATTCAAACAAGCTTATGTTTTTCTAAGACCTTTTTTGTTAGTTTATATATATGTTAAAGTAATAGCTATTTGTATAACAAGGGAGGAAAGTGCTACTTTTCCTCCCGAGAATGAAGTTTACTGCCCGACGCGTAGCGGAGGGCAGTAATCATTCAAGGGAGGAAAAGGCACTTTACTCCCATGTTATACATATGGTTTTTCCACCTTCCTCAAATAACAAGTCATTTTTTTATTTTTACTTAATTTATTTATGTAACTAACCAACAAAATTTATTAGAACTAAAACTAGCAAGTAGGTACAATATAACTGTCAACTGTCAAATATAAGTCAAATTATTAATGTAAACATTGTTAAATCAAAATAACAATTTACTGTTTTTTACCATTCTGCAAAATAATTCTGTTTTATAAATAAACGTTAAATGTATAGATACTTACGTAATAGAAAATAGATATTGTACAGGGCGTCAATAAGTTATATTTCATGAATGACGTCACTTTTACTTTTCCTCCCTAGGGAGGAAAACTATTTTCCTCCCTAGGGAGGAAAAGTACAACTTTGCTCCCTACAATCAGGTCCGGAAAAGTATACTTTCGGTAGAGGTAGGTGGAAAAAGGTTTTACTCGCAGATTTGGTCGCTAATTGTTTATTAATTGTTTAAACAATAAAAATATTTTGTATAAATAATTTTAATAATATCGTTGAATTCATCATTTTACTTTGATCAAATATGTTTCTATTTTGTTTTTGGTTATGCTGAATCCGAAAATGGCATTACAATTTGAAAATTGTTATACAGAAGCTCTTATACAGTATGTTTGCGTAGCTAGGAACCACATGGAAAACTTTTTTATTATCAATTTTACGAAAAAAAGTTATTCTTTATAAAATGCTCTACCTGGTCTAGAATCTAAGATACAACCATCAGATATCAAACTGTTTTAGTTTTATACGAGGTATGTAAGTAATATAAATTTTTCTTAAGAGTTAAGTGCCTTTATTATTCACAATGTTTTAATTGGAAGTATGTAATTAAACACTGAAGCATATGTTTTAATTCCAAACAACTTTTCTTAATAACAATTTTCGATATTGTGAATTATAAAAGTACTTTACTCTTGAGTGAAATTCATATTTTTTGACATACCTCGTATAAAATTAATAAAATTTTATATTTGATGGTTGCATCTTAGATTATATACGATGCAGAGTTTTTTTATAAAGAACAACTTTTTTTCGTAAGACTGATAATAAAAAAGTTATCAATAGGTTCCCAGTTACGCAGACATACTGTATAAGAACTAAAAAAAAAATTTTTTGTTGAACATTTATTATTTTTGAAGCTTATTATTAAATGTCATCATCATTCTCTTTGCCTTATCCCTATGCGGGGTCGGCTTCCCTAATTGCATTTCTCCACACAATTCTGTCTTGGGTCATATCAATGTTAATCCCCTTTACCAACATGTCCTGCCTTATCGCCTCCCCCCAGGTCTTCTTTGGTCTTCCTCTCCTACTCCTTCCAGGAATCTGCACTTCAGCTATTCTTCGTATTGGGTGATTAACGTCTCGACGTTGAACATGACCGAACCATCTTAACCTATGCTCTCTCATTTTGGCATCAATTGGTGCCACACCTAGACTTCCCCTAATATACTCATTTCTAATTTTATCCTTCTTTGTCACTCCACTCATCCATCTAAGCATTCTCATTTCCGCCACATGCATTCGTTGTTCCTCTTTCTTTTTCACTACCCAACATTCAGTTCCGTACATCATAGCCGGTCTTATGGCTGTTTTATAGAATTTTCCCTTCAGCTTCATTGGAATTTTTCTGTCACACAACACACCACTCGCTTCTTTCCACTTCATCCATCCAGCCCTAATTCTACTGCAGGCATCTCCATCTATTTCTCCATTACTCTGTAATACCGATCCTAGGTACTTAAAACTATTGCTTTTCACAATCATTTCACCATCCAAAGATACCATTTTATTTGTAGTAGCTCCATCTTTAAATGAACATTCCAAATACTCTGTTTTTGTCCTACTAAGTTTTAAACCTTTTTCCTCCAGAGCTTGTCTCCACTGTTCCAGTTTTTGTTCTAAGTCTCTTTCACTATTTCCTACTAACACGACATCATCAGCATACATTAAGCACCATGGAATGTTACCCTGTAGTTTCGCTGTTATCTGGTCCAAAACTAATGAGAATAAATACGGACTAAGCACAGAGCCTTGGTGCAATCCTACTTTCACATGAAATTTATCAGTCTCTCCCACACCTGTCCTAACACTAGTCGTTACTCCCTCATACATATCCCTCACAATCTTTACATATTCACCAGGGACTCCTTTCTTATTGAGTGCCCACCACAGAATCTCTCGAGGAACTCTATCATATGCTTTCTCAAGATCAATGAATACCATATGAGCGTTTGTTTCTTTACTCCTGTATTTTTCCATCAGCTGCCTTATAATGAAAATTGCATCTGTTGTTGATCTACCCTGCATAAAGCCAAATTGATTCTCGGATATTTCGGTCTCTTCACGTATCCGTCTGTCAATTACTCTTTCCCATATTTTCATGGTGTGGCTAAGCAGTTTTATAGCCCTGTAGTTTGTACATTGTTGTATATCTCCCTTGTTTTTGTAAACAGGTACCAGTATACTGCTTCTCCATTCGTCTGGCATTTGTCCGACTTCCATAATTCTATTAAATAGACCTGCTAGCCACCTTGTTCCTGTCTCTCCCAATGCTCTCCATACTTCCCCAGGAATATCATCTGGTCCTACCGCTTTTCCTTTCTTTATTTTTTGAAGCGCTTGAGCCACTTCTTCGTTGGTTATTTTGGTGACCATTGCTGCTACTGTCTCCGTTGACTCTACAGGCTGTCTGTCAAATTCTTCATTTAATAAGCTGTCAAAGTACTTTCTCCATCTCTTTTTGACTTCCCTTTCGTGAACTAGTATTTTATTATTTTCATCTCGGATACATCTAATCTGATTAAATTCTTTTGCTTTCCTTGCTCTCTGTTTGGCTATTTTATATATCTTCGTTTCGCCTTCCCTGGTATCAAGTTGATCATATAGGTTTGAATACGCTTCTGCTTTGGCTTTTGCTACTGCTACTTTCGCTTCCTTTTTCGCCACCATATAGTTTTGAAGATCTGTGTCGGATCTGGTTTCTTGCCACTTTTTATATAATTTTCTCTTCTCTTTTATTTTTCCTTGTACTTCGTTTGACCACCACCAAGTCTCTTTATCCTCAAACTTTTTTCCTGAAGCTTATTATTAAATGTATTTTAGGTAATTTTTACAGAAAAAAGTTTTGATCACTTTGTGCAAACATTTTTTTAGCTGGTAATTTTCGGTTTTTGTATTACATTTTTGTCATCTTTCTTAATTTTCTCAAAAAGAAATAGTTTATTTCATTTCTAAAGTAAAACAATCTAGTGCAAGACTACATCCTAATCTTAAAAAACACCTACAAAACTGTTAATAGATCTGTTCAAACTTGAGTAATACCGTCTTAAATTTGTGTTAATTCTGTAAAACTATGAAATTTTCAAAAATTACATTTTTTGAGACGTGTCGTATCATTTGAATTAAATTTTTGAGATTTTTTTTAATAAAGCATCGTTTAGTAAGATTTTTGAAAGGTAAGTTGTGCAAAATTTAGAGTTTTATAAGAAAATTGTATTAGTTACACACATTTAAATCATTGTTAAACAAAATTCATGTAAGTCTCATTTTCAGCCCACACCGTACCTATGCCCATATATTTTATCTTTTTTTATTATAACTAGAAGATAGTTTAATTATTCTTCTTTTATGTCCAATTTGTAAAATTTTATTAGATCTATTAGTTAAAGAATTACATTAAAATAACTCAACTGTTCACTTCGCCGTACGTTAGTTTACAGTGCGCCAATGTTTGTGAGAAGGGTGACTTTAGCGTTAAAAATAAAAAATTATAGAAACTACAGATTTAATTTTACAAAAATCTTTATATAAGGTTTTTTTTGTAAAATTTTCTGAATTTTACAATGGTCAAGTCAGTTTTTTTCTAAATTTTATATTTTCGGAGTTATTTAAAAAACATCTAATTTCACAGTTCATTTGTTTAATATAAAATGAAGCACCCACTTCTCGAGTAGAACTTTTGGATATGTTGTTTATTAAACATTTTTTAATGAAATTACGCAATGGCATGGGTACCAGAGAGGCATTATTCTCCTTCAACGTGCTGACACAGAGATGTTTGGATGTTAACCATCCTCTTTACGTCTGTTTTATAGACTACAATAAGGCGTTTGATAAAGTAAAACATGATCGACAAGAGATTTAAGACTAATAACACACCTCTATTACAATCAGCGAGCAATAGTAAGAATTGAAAAAGAAACATCTGAAGAAATGGAAATAAAGAGAGGAGTCAGGCAAGGCTGCATACTATCACCTCTATTATTTAACGCTTATTCTGAAGAGGTAATGCGAGAAACTCTGGAAGATGAAACAGTCGGCATAAGAGTAAATGGAGTCTTAGTTAACAACATCAGATATGCAGATGATACAGTAATAATAGCCGATAGTTTACAACACCTGCAAAGACTCATGAGTAAAATAGTAAGGTGTAGTAGGGAGTACGGACTCTCTCTCAATATCAAAAAGACGAAGTTTATGAAAATTAGTAAAAACAACCATAATACTAACGAAATCTTGATAGTAGAGGGCCAGCAGATCGAAAGAGTAAAAAAGTACACTTACCTAGGAACACTTATAACAGAAAATAACGACTACACTGCAGAAATAAAAGTCAGAATCGAAAAAGCACGTTCTAATTTTATAAAAATGAAAAAGGTCCTATGTAGCAAAGATTTAACATTAGCTCTTAAAGTACGCCTAACAAAATGTTACGTCTACAGTGTTCTATACTATGGAGTGGAATCATGGACGTTAAATGTAGAGACAATGAGACGACTTAACGCCTTTGAAATGTGGACCTATAGAAAAATTATGAGGGTTTCCTGGGTAGATAGAGTTACAAACAATGAAGTACTGAGAAGAATAGGTAAAGAAAAGGAAGTTGAACTTACAATTAAAGAAAAGAAGCTACAGTATCTCGGACATGTGATGCGGGGCGAGAAGTGTGGCATCCTACGACTCATAATGCAGGGAAAGATAGATGGCAGAAGAAGCATCGGAAGAAGACGAATTTCATGGTTGAAGAACCTGAGAGAGTGGTTTGGATGCAGCTCGAAACAACTATTTAGAGCTACTGCCTCAAAAATTAAAATAGCTATGATGATTGCCAACCTCCGTAGCGGAGATGGCACCTGAAGAAGAAGAATGAAATTACAAAAAGTTATATCTTGTTTGATTTTTTCCGAAGTGAAAATCTATATGCACTCCCCTAATAATATGTGCGTATATGTATTTAATTTCTATGATTTTTCGTTAATTATTGCTTTTAATGAATTAGACAGTCCAAAAATAATATTTTCATTGTTTTCTAGTACACCAAGGAGAGCCGGAAGCAACAGAAGAAAGCAGCTAGCTGTTTAACTCGTGTGGACTTGAAAGAGTACAGTGGAACCTCGATAACTCGGATTAATCGGGACCGCGACCGATCCGGGTTATCGAAAATCCGAGATAGCCGGAGAATATGGTAAAAATTAATAAAATACGGTATACATACTTACAGATAAACTCCGTTAGAATTGAAATAACATGAAATATATTTATAAATATGCACAGTACCTACTCATTAAAATTACCAAAAAAAAACACCAAACAAACGTAAGCAAATGGAAGCGAACAATACAAGACACACAATACAGTCACAATGATGTAATGTTATTATTTAAGAACAGTGAAACCTAAAGACCATTGTTTATAAAAGAATTTTTTAAATAGTCTTTCCTAAACAATGCTGACAGTTTGAAATAAAAAGGAATAGATACTATAGACAAGTGGCTGTTGTTTCTGCGGCGTGTGCTATGAGTCATTTTTAATATCGTATAGTTCAAATTACACACATACACATTATCTCTCAAATATTATATTACATACATTTTTATTGTTGAAAGGTTTGTCTGATAATTAACTATTTTGATGGGAAATAAGCCACAAATAAATTGAAAATCAAAATGTTTATCTGATGAAAATCGGTCCGGGTTAGCCGGACTTCCGGGTTATCGGGGGCCGACTTATCGGGGTTCCACTGTAATTGGTAAAAATAACTACCATGAGACAACTGAACAAATTAAAAATTTTTGTAATGTCCATTATAAATAAGATCCGTATTGCACACTATTTTATTGTTATCCAAGATTTGTATTCCACATTCCACTATTTTATTGTTACCTAAAAAATCAATTTGTTTATATCACTATATAAATCTACGATCACCAAACTCGAAATGGTTTAGCACGGCTTTCATTCTGTTCAATGCACTTTTTAAATTATTCAGTTTGTTTAAATTTGTGTGGTATATTATGAACCCTCTGTATAAATCATAATTTAAATATGATGTTATTAACCTTTAGGGTATTGAACATACATAAAAACAATAGCTTATAGTTTGTATCACATGTTTATTACGAGTGAACTTGAACTATATTTGTTATGGTTCAGATAGGTATAAAAACACGCTGAGCAATCAGTATGCATATAGATATACAAATAATTATTAGAAGTTAGTATGTAGTAAGGCGAGGCGCTATGAGTCATTAATGTTATTGTTTAGATATTGGATACCAGTGAATAAAATATAATGTATAGTAAGACGTGTTTAGCCTTTTTAATTAATTAGAACCAGAAGGCAGTAACAACACACTATTTAATACATTTGGTACTGCATCTTTTGATGAATATCGAATCTACTTTTGAAAACCTCTGAGCTAACTAAAATCAGCGAAATGTGTCTTATTATGCATAGACAATTTGTTGATTTTAACGTATATAAGGCAGTGGCGGCTCGTACCACTTTAAGAAGGTAGTGCCAGATCTCGAGCAGCCGCCAAAATTTTTAGTGACGGATTCACGATATTGTCGAAAAAGGTATACTTACTACAAAAACTAAAAAAATATATGCGCGGATACTTTTATCTTATGTATCTTATGTTTATTGATCTAAGGTGCCAAGCAATTGTCCAACATTGATCAAAACAGTTCCGTAAATTAATTAATAATAAAAACCTCAACCTACCACCAGCATTTACTGCTGATAGTGCTTGAAGTTTGTTATTACGATTTAGTCTCTATTTACCAATTTATAAAAATAATACTACATATTTCATTATTCACACACATGCAAAAATTTTTGTAATGTCACTTTTAAAGTTTACGATATATGAAGTTCAGTCTTCTATTTTTTGGTTGCAAAGTTTTCAGTGACTTTATTATTAAAATTATCAATACAATTTACAAAATACTTTTCTGCAGATAGCATACCTAAATCACTATGTTTTAACATTAAAAAACAGCTTTCTGCTTCAAATGTTGATATAGGAATGGTAACTGAAATACTTAAAAGTTTAATAGTTTCTTCAAATGCGCTTTTTAAGCCTTCCCTCTACAATAAAACCGATAGCGAAACAGCCCCAGAGGTACTACTTAATTCGTCTCGCTAAAACAGTACCTACTTCTAATTCAGTTTTAAATCGAGTTTTGGTTAAAAATTAAATTTGTCCCCATGTTTCATTAAGAAATGACTCGGAGAACTGATGCTTATAAGCAGAAAACTTCTCCGACATAAATAAATTAGAAGCAACTAAATGTCCGGAGAAGGTAGACCTTTGAAAGGTCTGGTACTTTGAATAATATGAACCTTTAAGTCGTTGTCTAATTCGGCGCTAAAATTGACCAGCTCCTTAAATATGCCTCTATTTTCTGAATTTTCTTTTTCGTCGTGACCTCTTAAAGCTAACTCGAAAGCTCTACAAAACCTTATAACATTTGTAGTATTTTTAAATTATTAAAAAAATATTCTTCAAAATTTAAATTTCTTAAAAAATTTTTTAAGATACTATTCTTCATTGTCAATTAATAAATTAAACTTAAGAAATAATCAAAATATTATTTACACTACACCCACGATCATGATGCACTAAAAGTTTAATTATAAATACAAATACTTTTTAACAGAAAATATACATAATAAAAGCGACAAACCAACACGTAAAGAAACTCAACATCGTGCCCGGCACAGATATTCTCATTTTAAGGTATACTTACTAATAGTCCAACTTTCTCTGTCAATTACATAGAATGCTCGAAAAATCTTTCTCTCTTTAGTCGTGCCAATACTGACTTTGGCACGAAGGAGATTCTCCTGTCGAATAATCTTCGCTATCGGCAGGGATTGTATTACGCCCGTAGTTGCCATATTTTATATAATTTATGAAGATCAAAAGAAATACACATAAAAAAATTAACAGGAATTAAGAAGTTTTGAAGATAAAAAATATGTTTCTACATAGTTAGCAAGGTAGTGCCATGGCTCTATGGCACTACCTCACGGACCGCCACTGATATATGGGTGCCCAACGTGGAGCGGGAATGTTTGATCTAGAATCATCGAAATCACAGAAATCATGATTTTCTACACGGAATTTATTTGTCCATTCTTCCATCTCTTTGTCCAACAACATGTTAAATATCAATGGTGACAGTCGATCTCCTTGTCTAACTAAAACTTGTCTAGAATAAAAATAAAAACTTACTGCGTGGAACGGCATCCTCTTCGGGTACGTGATTTTCTGTTTCCTTCCAGTTAGATTTTGCAGTCGAACTGGGAATTCTGCATCCAATCTGGGACTGCATACAACAATACAGATCCGGGTAGGCCGGGTATAATTGAATATTCTTAGCCTGCGTTAGAGAGGGCTGGTCCTGAAAATGACAGACTAAATTAGTCTTGTCATAGATGATTTTTAATGAAAAAACGTATACTTTTTACAAGCTTTCGTGGTTTTGTGACTTCGAGCAGAGAGCCACAAGCCTACGCCTCTCCGATGATTACTCCAATAAGAGTCGAAAATCGTCAATTCAGAGTGCTGGACTGCGCTCCGTATTCTAAGTGAAAAATAAGATTGTTTTGCCTTCGCATTGCAACTGAATAAAAATGGAATTTTTATTTTATTTTTATACTTTTTTAATTGGAAAACCGAAAGGTACGTATTTTAATGCCTCAAAGCGAATACATATACTTGGATATTTCTCTTTGAATGACGATACAACAAATGAATGAATATCTTACACAAAGACCCCATATCACCAATCAGAAGCAACTACAAAAAAAAGATTTCGTGGAAAGGCTGATAACGCACAATGCATACGTATTAAATAGTTAACGCTAAAACGATTACCATATAGCAATTTTGCATTATACAGTGTTGACAGACAATGACATGAGTATTGAATCCAGATACATATCTGCATAAACAGGTGCTTCTTTCTTTACTCATTGCGTGTTGCTGGTGAAAATGAATCCTCTGTAGAGATGGACTCCAATGAATTCTTTTGATCGAATTCTGTTCCCTCTCATCGTTACTACTCTCTCATCATACTACTAGTTGGACATGTTTTGGTCAGCTAAAAACCTGCTCTGCATATATTGATTAAGTAGTGGGACAATCTAGTTCTGTTTATCTTGTAGATTTGGGCTGTTTCTCAAAACTGTCTCGTACGCTTTTTTTATGCCAAGAATAGCCATTCCCGTTTTTTGGTTTCTATGGAAGCGGATTTTTGTGTGGCTGACAACTCTTACTAATTGAAGTTCACAATTTCTTCTCGTTCTGAATCTTGAGAATTGGTCTTATTGTATGATTCTTTCTCTTTCTGCATGTTTCATGAGTCTTTTGTATATATCTTTTTCCAATATTTTTCCGAGTGATTCCAGTAGAGATATTGGCCTATAGTTTTCTGATCTTGTTACGACCTTCTTTGGTTTTAGTAGAAGAATAATTTTTGCATATTTCCATGATTCTGATTAGCTTATATATCGCTATTGATGATTTTACTTTGAGAAATTATTATATAATTTAGTTTGCTTGATGCTTACAACTACTTGGGATTTTTTTGTTTTCATTTATATAACGGTGTTTTACAATCAAGTTGAGAATTTATTTATGTCATTGTTACATTGTTTATATATTTTAAACAAGTCTCTTAGATTTTCATTAAAAATAAATAAATTTTCTTGTAATTTCGTAACGGAATTAATAGTTAATTTTCTCAGAAGTTGTTTCAGAAAAGGACGGTCCTGCTTGTGCCATTCTTAAAGCATCAAATGATACCATTTCGATGCAAGCGTCATCTTTTGACGTGTTCAACCGAGTTGCATTGCTCAACAGAGTACCTCCATGTCTTACAAATGGCTAATTACAAAATATCAATTAACACTTAAAACATGTCGGTTATAAGTGGCAGACGCCATTTTTAAATACTGCAATCGCGGCGGTTAACGACATTCTTTACGACAGCGATCGGCTTGCTTGATCGTTTGTTACAAGAACAATTGAAGTCACAAGAAAAATAATGGGAAGGTTTGAAAAGTCGATGCCAAAAAAGTCATTCAATGGTTACTGTGATTTGGTATGAAAAACACGGGGCTTGGTATATTTGGTCATAGTTATGTACTACTTGGTTAATTGATTTTCACAAGCTACTCTTAAATATTTACACTGTCCACGATAACTACGAGTACATTTTTTAAGCTGCAAATATATTTAAAAAGATAATCCTACGATAATATATTTACGAGAAACAAAGAATCTTTAGAAATTGATAAAATACCAAATTAGTCATGTGAAAAGAGCGATATCTATCTATCTATCTATAAGCGAGGTTCCTACAGCCCCTGCCGCTTTTCGCATTTCGACCACCATCGTTTTCTGTCCATCCATTCGTTTTCTTTGATGGCTCTATCTTTAACGATGTGCCGTACATTTTCTTCCCAGGCAACTGAAGGTCTTCCGCTTCTTCTTCTTTGGTGTGGTATGTAATTTAAAGCTTTCTTTGGCCATCTATCTTCATTCATTCGGTTCACGTGACCATACCACACTAGTTGTCTAGTTTCAATTCTATCTACACTACACTGGAATATACAGTATGTGTCCTCCTTCTAATATCTTCATTCCTGATGTGATCTTTTATAGATTTACCACACGCTCTCCTTAGATAATCCGTTTCTACTACTTCTATTCTTTTTAAATCTTTTTTCGTCATCTGCCAAACTTCTGTCCCATAAGTCATAATAAAATCTGCCAAGGTACGATAGATTGTCAATTTCGTTTTTTGTCTTATATCTTTAGACCACAGTAGAGAGCTTAAAATGTTAACCGCTTTTTTGCCCTGCTGCGTTCTCTTTTCGATGTCTCTTTTGGTAGTGCCTTCTTTAGATATTATAGATGCGAGATATTTATATTCATAGGTTTTTTTGATTCTAATTTCTAACTCTGGATTTTCTTCATCATCCCCTATTTTAAGATACTCTGTCTTTGACATATTCATATTGAGGCCCCATTTTTCACATTCTTTCTTTAGTTTTCTAAATATGTAGTCCATGTCTTCCTCATCATTCGCTACGACTACCTGATCATCTGCAAAAAACAAAGTTGTTAGACATTTTCCACTGCCTATGTCTATTCCCATTCCGGATACTTGTTTCCTCCACTGCTCTAGCGATGATTGAATATGTATTTTAAATAAAGTCGGAGACAGACAACATCCTTGTTTAAGCCCATTTGATATAGGAAATTAGTCAGATATAAAGTTTCCTTCTTTAAGGACACTTCTTGCATTTTTGTATATCTTTGCGATATCATCCACATACTCTCTACTGAGACCTACCTTCGTCAATGTTTGAAACAGTTTTTTCAAAGGTACCATATCGTATGCCTTGTCCAAATCTACAAACAATAGGTGGGTAGATAGATTCCTTGCCTTCCGTTTTTCTATTACCTGCTGCAGAACGAATATATTATCAGTGCACGATCTTCCTGCACGAAATCCACTTTGTTCTTCCATGTCTTCGTATTCTGATTCTATTCTTTTTTGAAGATATTCTTCTTTAGCGGCGAATCGATTGAGGGTAAAATTGTACATTTACCGCGCGCCTGCGCACACTGACAGTATGTAGTTCATTGCTAATCTTTCAAGATAGGTATGTATTGTTATGATCTGCTTCTTATTAATTTTATATTAATTATTATTTATTTGATTAATTATTTAATTGTCGCAAATCATACATAAAAATTGAATAAAAAATCTCAGGGTGCCTTTTTTATACTATTAAAAAAATCCAAATTATCTCACGTTATACTTATCTTCTCTCGTGGGTTCAGTATCTCTGAGTTGATCCTAATCGGGATAAAATAGGGAAAAGAAATAAAGCAAAATATTAAAATAAAAATACAGAATTGTCTTTTATTTATCAAAATCAATACTCTGAAATCTATCGAATCTAAAAACCTGTGGACACAGATGTCCGAATGAAATTTTTACCACTTAAATTTATTATAGTTAAAAAAAAAACAATTTATCGGTTTGTTCCCGATGACTTTGGTAAAACAAACTAAAACAAAACAAATTTATGTGTTCCCAAGATTACCTATATTTACTATTTACTTTTTGAAATATGGGAATTTTAATTTATATGCCTTTTACTCAAAAATTTAGTTTCCCAACATAAAAATCTCTTTCACATAAATTGACTGACCTTTTGCTTCACTCACTCTGATGTCTTCTCGTGGCCCAAAAACAGCTCTCCCTCGTTGACTATGTTAAAGGCTACTCATCAAAGCCCTCTCCGTTCTCCAGCTTCAAAACTATCAGCATACCAGCACCAATTCTCCAACAAGCCGGGCCTTCTTTTGACACGTACTCGATTCAAACAAAACTCCAAAAATTCTCTGCTCTCCTTCTCACAATAATACAGAATCAAAGAGGTATTTCGTCTCAATTTGATCTGTCTCTCGTTCCACTTTTCAACACTATTCTCCACTATCAAACAGCCACTGGTATCTGCTAACTATCTATCCACTAAACACGTCGAACCGCTCTTCATCGATGCCAAAAACATAATGCCTTCTTTTTCAAACTCTCTCAATCATTCTAACTACTTTTCCCCTTCCACATTGCCAAGCATCAGAAACCTCGACTTTTCCATTCGACAAACAAAACAGACATTTTCAAAATTATTCCGACAATCCTAATCACTTTCGGAGAAACTCTACAACATATACTCGTGTTGAAACAAAGATATTAAAATTCCAACTTTCTTTTCAATTATCAATTTCGAGAAATTGATAATTACCTCTACCCTAAACAATCTTTTTCCATTTTAAATCTAAATACATCGTTATTTTCACTTTAATTATTCACAAAAGTCTTTAATGGTTCATCGGAAAGCTCATTAAAAGAGAAATCTACTTACATCCAAACTAAATTCTAATAAATTTTAAAACAGCTCAATATACAGGGTGTATCAAATTTATGTGCCCGCGTTATTTAAAAAAAATTTAATTTAATTTTTATTTTGCTTTTGATTGATAAAATGCAAACACAATAGTATGTATCTGTAACCGTGCAAATAAGTCATTAAAAGAATATATTAGTGGTTTTAGGAAATGTATTATTTATTATAATTCTTGTGTTTTGGATTAATAAAATATTATGTAAGCATAACATTTTTACATTATATGTCGTGTGCCGTGTTGTGTAATTATATCCGAAACTTACATGTCTATTCCTAGTGCCTCGATGGAGTAGTTAGAAATGCGTTGGCACTGAGATTGGAAGGTTGCGGGTTCAATTCTCGGCCGATTCATATTTTTTTTTATTTTTGGTTGTTTTAATAAAAATTTTTTGAAAGTGGTAGATAAGAAAGTTAGTTTGATTTTTAAATAAAATACAAATAACCTTTTAAGTATATTTACTTCGTTTAAATTACCTATTATATAATAGAAGAATATCTTCTTACGTGCGTACATAGTACACACACATTCTTTTTTTATTATTATTCGACCGTACAACCTCCCTACTGAGCTGGTAACAGTTATTCCTCTATAATTAGAGCATATGCGTTTATCCCTTTTCTTGTATACTGAGCTGATGTATCCAACATTGTAATCATCAGGGATATTTTGTCCTTTGAAGCATTTATTAAATAGTTGAACCAACATCTCATCTCATGTAATATATTTGGTCCGTACTTTACCAACTCAATTGGGATGTCTCCAGGTCCTGCTGTTTTACCGTTTTTAGATCTTTTGAGGGCCTCGCTTAACTCTTCGGTTGTTATCTCAACAATTTGTGTATGTTCGGATAATTCTTCCATTTCGATCTCTTGGAATTTAGTGATATACATAATGAATAAACCTGACGACAACTGACTTAAAACCGACAACAAACTTTATGACAATTTACCTCTAGAGTCAAAGATACCTACAACTAAATTTTCATTGTGAAATATTTATATGTTCCATTTATAGAGACATTAACGGGAAAGAAATAGAAAGGGAAAAGAAATTGAAGTTTAAAGTAACAGCTAGAGCAGAAACAAAAAGAAAAGGAAGAGGAACCACTCCATTGGAAAACGAAAACTTACTCATATATAGTGGAGTAGAAGAAAAAAGAGAGCTAATGCATTGGTAGCAAGCGTGGTAAAAAAATATGATCAATAAAATGATCAATTGGACATATTTAAATGAACATGTACTTAAAATAGATATAGAGATGGGCACAAGCAAACCGATTACAAACCTAACTATATGCTATGGAATGATGAAGATGCAATCAAAAGACCACATAAGATAGGAATGGTAGAATAAAAAAAATAGAAAAATGGATCGATATTATAGTACCATACAGAGAGGATTTGAAGACATTTGAATTTTGTTTAGATAATAACATAATGATCATGAATATACATTTTGAACATAAGAAAATACATAAAACCACAAGAGCAGTCATATTCAGAAACGAACAATCAATAATTAATCAATTATTGACTAGACTATTATCCAAAAAACAGAGACGAGCTGGATAAAAGACGTGTGAGGAAGCTATGAAATAGTTAGTTACTACTATCTACTGCAAACTACAGTTAACAGCAAAAGAATAGAAATAAAAAGCACAGAGAACAAGAATAAGAAATACAAGGAAATAATTAAAATAGATGAACTAAGAGAATAAACAACAAAAATCAGATACAGGAAGGAATTAGAGAAGAAAATTGACCAAATAGGAGAAAAAATAGGAATAGTAAAAGAAGAATGGGTAAAATTTAGAAATCCTATGATGATAAAAACAGAAACTAGTATGTGGAAGCACAAGCAATAATGAAAAAAAAAACGGACATCAGGGTGGAACAAAGGCGTAATAAAAAATCCAAATAAAAAAGAAGAAAAAGTTGAAAGTACACATACAGGACAAAATGTGAATGACAATAAAAATATGAAAGATAGAAATTACAGAGAATAAAATTTAGTCCAGAAATATTGAAGTCTATCGGAGAAAGTGCAAAGAAAAGATTGAAGCGTTTATTTGTAAAACAACACATGTCCTTTTTTCACAAATTAGACTTTATGTAGATATTCTTCTCATAGAATAATAGTTTCTTTATCCATCTGACACATTCAGTTGTGTAAAAAACTCAGATATCTGGAGTAAACTACATAGAACATTTGTATAGTATTAGAAAAACAACAGATGTCTGGGAAGTTTTTCTTGATTTGCCAAAATTTTAATTTTTGGACAAATGTTGTTTTTCAAATAAATGCTTCTGAAGCTTTTATTTGAAAAACAACACATGTCCAAGTTGACAGAGAAAAATGGAAGAAAACATTAAAAAAGATAAAATTGTTGTATTGAACCATGAAAAACTTTCGAACCAACAAAGAAAAGTTAAGGTAAATGATGACCAAAAATTTAACAATATTGAGGGGAACATTTCGAATAACCGTTGAACGGAAAATAAGCAGGAAAATAAAAACAACTCTGAGGATACAGAAGTTATACAGAAAGAAGAAGTAAACGAAGCAATACAAAAGACAAAGACTAAGAAACCGATGAAGTTAGTCCAGAAATATTGAAATATATCGGAGAAAGAGCAAAGAAAAGATTGAAGCGTTTATTTGAAAAACAATACATGTCCATTTTTCGCAAATTCAACTTTATGTATTCTTCTCATAGAATAGTAGTTTCTTTATCCATCTGACACATTCAATTGTGTAAAAATCTCAGATGTCTGGAGTAAATTTGGATAGTATTAGAAAAGTAACAGATGTCTGGGAAGTTTTTCTTGATTAACCAAAATTTTAATTTGTTGTTTTTCAAATAAACGCTTCGATTATCGTACATCCCAAAATCTAATGTACAAGAAAAAAGTTTTGCCTAGAGTCTAGAGAATGGTCAAATGCAATAGGTAATTAGCAGTGCTCAAGAAGGGAAATACAAGAGATAGCCAGAACTATAGAGGCATATAATTATTATGTAGAGCAGGAAAATTATACGAAATAATAATAGCAAAATCAGAATACGCTCAGACTAGAATAAATTCAAAAAAGGACATAACACACAAGACCAAATATATTCACCATGCAATAGGAAATTGAAATGCATATTGAGAATAGAAATATAAGAAACAGAGGAACAGAGAAACAGGAATAGAAATGTTACATTTAGATAATTACTTACATTAAGTTATTATATTGTAACATAGGTCTGAAGATGGCTTTTTAAGAAAAAAACACGTTTAACTCGGAATTAAATGCGTTACCTACTTTTAGATTACTTTTGTTTTAATGCATTCATTTAAAAATATTCACCTGTAGGTACAGACCAGGGCGGATCTGTGAAAAAACGTCTATTTTTGGATGTGCGAGATGGCATTCGGATTTTTGCAGATAAAGTTAGGTGACAGCTTCAATAATAATAATTAACTTATGCTCCTTTTCAAATATGCCCGGAACATTAATAAAAAATATAAAATATATAAAAATTTCGAAAAACATCGATTCTTTTCTAATTTCTTTGCTTATAACTTTAAAACGATTCATTTTGGAAAAAAGTCGTGGAGAAATAAAATAAAGATAATTGAATTTTGAATCATATTGGTCCGGTTAAAAGTGTCTTAAATTATTAACCTTTCTGCAAAATAGCAATAGATACAAAATAAGGGGGCAAAATAAGCCTGTTTTTATTCAATGTTTTTCAACCACTTTGGTTGTACTTAGAACCTTCGTAATTCGCTTAGGAAATTCTTATAACATACTTAAATCGTCCACAAAATTTAATTAAAATTGACTTAATAGATTTTGCATAATAATTTTGCAATCTAATTTTTTTTTAAAGTTAAAATTTTTTAAAAACTTTCTGCTCAAAAAGTTGACCATTTAGAAGTTTGCTAATTTTTTTACATATAAAGAGGTTCTCTACCTATCTAATACACTTTACAGGACTAAAATTGGACTATTTATTCGGCCTCAGCACTGTTTTAAAGTTATAAATAATTTTTTGCCATATAAACAAATACAGTGAGGACGTTTGAGTTGGAATAAATTATTTTGCCACCTTATTTTGTATTTATTGCTATTTTGCAGAAAGGGTAATAATTTAAGACATTTTAAACCAGTCGTATATCATACAAAATTCAATTATCTTTATTTTATTTCCCTACGACTTTGTTCCAAAATGAATCGTTTTAAAGTTATAAGCAATGAAACTTGAAAAAATCGATGTTTTTCGAAATTTTTAAATATTTAATTTTTTTTATTAATGTTCCGGGCATATTTGAGAAGAAGCATAAGTAAATTATATTTACTGAAGTTGTCTCCTAATTTTATCTGCTAAAATCCAAATGCCACCTCTCACATCCACCTCAAAACAGATCAGCCCTGGTCTAGTAAGTGTACATCTAAATCTGTAAAAGTGTATTCTACTATTGAAAACAAAATACACCTGTCTGGCCGAATTTTATTATTATTTACAAGAAATTTTCAAAAGTGTTTTCACATTCTGATTTTGTAGTATAAAAGAAAAAGTTTTGATTTTAACAGATACTAGCGAATGTTTGTATGGTGTAAATGTAAATAAATAAAAAAAATAAAAAAATATTTTTATGAAACGCTTTTCTTTAGTTACGAGTGACTAAAATTAAACATATTATAAAAAAATCAACTAAAAAGCAAAAAATAAAAAAAAGTGAAAAAATCTAATACATTCGTCAAAGAAAAGCGTGACGCTTTTTCATCGAATAAACGGTTTTCGCACCACGCTTTTCTTTAACGAATGTGTTAGTTTTCTTCAATTTTTTTTTTATTTTTTGCTTTTTAGTTGATTTTTTTATAATATGTTTAATTTTAGTCACTCGCAACTAAAGAGAAGCGTTTCTTAAAAATATTTTTTTCATATTTTTTTATTTTTTACTTTTTAGTCTTACACTTTTCAAACATTAAGATATATCGTCATGTTTATTAAAATATGTATATAAAACATATGATAAGTACAAACATGAAAAGTAGTCGGAATCGGCAAAAAATTTGAAACTTTATTGTTTATTTATGAAGCATAACGTAAACAATTAACGTAAAAAGTGAAATTATGTATAGTTCATATAATTAGCTACAATCTGTAAGAGTTTCAAGTTTCTTTATTGTAAAAAACAAGAGAATTTAAGCATTTTCCGTTAAAATCGATTTTTTATTTAAACAATTAATAAACAAAAAAATTTTTATTGACTATTGGTGTATTGTTCCCGCGAATGCATATGTCTGCAAATTTTTAGTCATTTGCATTGAAGAGAAGGCAGTCACATTAACTTCCAAAGATTTGTCCCAAACGATTGAACTAAAGAAAAGCGTTTAATTAATTAATACGACAAAACGAATTCTAATGTTAAATGTAGCACAAAACGTCTCTACCGGTGGTTTTTCTAAAACTACGATAAAAACACGAATTTTTTGAATTCAAGTTTTGGTTGAAGTTTTGTTTCGTATCGTATTGAAAACTGACACGAATAAACGCCGATTTATATATAAACAAATATATGGGCGTTCAAAATTTGAAACGTTATTGGCTATTTATGAAGCATAACGTAAACAATTAACGTAAAAAGTGAAATTATGTATAGTTCATATCATTAGCTACAATTCGTAAAAGTTTCAAGGTTCCACATTTAAAAAATCAAGAGAATTTAAGCATTTTCCATTAAATTTTTTTTATTGACTATTCGTGTATTGTTCCCTCGAATGCATATGTCTGCAAACTTTCATTCATTTGCATTGAAGAAAAATCAGTCAAATTAACGTCTAAAGATTTAATGTAAACTATTGAAGTAAAGAAAAGCGTTTAAAAATATTATAACTGTCAGTTAATATGTGAACTCAATAATTTAATGTATGTAGTTTAAAAAATACTGATGTTCGCAGAAAGCTTCGCGAAAAATAATTTTACAAAACCCTCAGTCTCTCTCCTTCACTACCCTGGATGTCTTTTGTGGAAAGTGTACAAACTGTATGGTCAGAGCAAACAGAAGATATGAAAAACAAATATTAGTACGAAATAGCCTTTTTGTCCGACCCACACTCGGGGGCGACTATGACTGACCACTTCCTATAGAAACAGTGAATGTTTAAACACCTTGAAAATGCCATGATGATGTGTTTCCCTATTATGGGACTGTTTGTGTTACAAAACAGAAGGAGAGGTCACTGACCACGAGGAAGTCGTAATTTTTCTTTTATGATACTTTGTTGTTATCTATAAAATGGTGATAAAAATTTAAATTTCTTTTGCTTTGGAATTATTAACAAATTTTATTGTCCATTTTACACGTACATACATATTATACTCTTTACACCGCGGCATGTCTAACTAGTGACAAAGTTGAATAAAACATGTACTTATAATAATTTATTCCCTTATGACATTAGACACAAATTTAACTTAAAACCCAAAAGGATGTTCCTAATTCATAGATAAAAACAGGCTAAAATTTTCTAATTAGATTATATTGAGCAATGAACAAATATTGAGCAAATTTATTAGATAATATTGATCAATAATATTGATGAATAATATGTTAAGGAAACATCGGCAAATCTCAGATTGGTTTCAAGAGTGGTTTCGGTACAAGGGAGGCCCTGTTTAGCATTCATTGTTAGACAAGGTTGCGTGCTCTCTCCGCTTCTGTTTAATTTGTATGCAGAAAAGATCTTCAGAGACGCAGTACCTAGAAGACAGAACAGAGAGTATAATTGCCAATGGAATAGTCATCATTATCAACAATCTTGAGATACGCTGATGACACAGTTCTGCTAGTAACGGACAGGGATGATTTGCAGGCACTCCTACATTCAGTGAAGGACCATAGCCAATAAATGGATCTGAAAATAAACATAAAGATAACTCAACGGATGGTCATCAGTATCAGCAAAAACAAAATATAGCTAATAACTTGACAGATATTAGAATAAATGGAGACATGGTGCAGAGAGTACAATCATACAAGTATAGAAGGCTGCTGAGTGAATGAAAAATGGGACTTATCACAGGAAATCAAATGCAGAATAGAGTAAGCGAGAACATCATTTAGGAAAATGCAAAAGGTAGTAACCAACAGCGAGCAAAAAATTATCCTAAGAATATGTTTATTACGCTGCTATATATGTTCAGCAGTTTGTTCTATGGAATGGAGACATGGACCCTCACTTAAACAATGTTCAAGAGGATTGACGGAAAGAGCTCGAAACACTTCTGTTTCTGGCTTTCCGTGGCTATATATTTAAACTTCATCACTGGTTCTATTGTCTGACCCTCCATTTCTAATTATTATCTTTTTTTGGGGAAATTAACATTCAATTTTCTGGCTCTTATATTAAATAGGTGCAGAATACGTTGTAAAAATCTTTAGTTTGAGAGATTAGTATTACATCGTCTGCATAGTAGGTATAAAAGATTATAAGTTGTTTTTCTCCCATCTGGTATCCTTTTTAGGTTGAACAGAGGGCTCAGGGAATCCCCCGTCTTATCCTACTGCCAAGTTCAATTGGGTCAGTTCTTCTTCTTCTTCTTTTACTTTTATTGTGTTGTTCTGGTAGATATTTTAGATCGTTTTTAGTTATTTGATTTTTTTCAGTTTGAATAAATAAGTTGATTATATGGTAGTAGTGTAGCGTTTGCCCAAAATATGAGACATATCGGACTTACTGTTCAAAAGTTTAAACGTATAGAAATTTCTCTCAAAATTCAAAACTCGCCCTGTACATTATTATATAATGGGAGCAGACATTCTTGTATGGCCATTTATTTTTCCTAGAATGGCCTTCATACGAGGTAGTAGTGTGTACACTTCTTGATGACTCACCCCGTAGAATTCGGGAGAAAGCTAATTTGTGTACAGATTTTTGGTTTTAAGTTCTACGCACCACTTTTCAACAGCAAGTAGAAATGGTTTCCTGTTAAATTTTGAAAGCTAAAAGACCCTAGAGCTGGGCCATTTTTAGTACAACTTTGTAACCATACCTAGGAGAAATGAATGTAGAAAGTAAGGAGACCCAACCAAATAATATAGGGACTAAACTTTACATCTAAAAAAACAACATTACCATCGACTATCAAGCAGTATCTGTCACAATCAGTCTGCTTTTAAAGTCTGGCAAGAAATCTTTTACTGAAAACTCCTGCGGGGCTTTATAATTTCAAATAACTTAATTATATGTTTGTAAACGGCGATTTTAAGCAGTAAATTGAATAACTTCATTATAATTCCACATCATAGGGGCAACCTACAGTGTTGTTAAGCAACTTTAACGAATAATTAAATTGTAGTTTGAGCTTCATACGATTTGTTTGGTCAACGTTTATTAATAAATTCAATTTGGATTCACCTAAGTATTTCAATAGGTCGTAATCCTGTAATATAATCCGAGCTTGTGCATGGTGGTTGACTGTGTGGAGTCTGTATTGATCAACTATTATTAATTATTAATCAAATGAGTAACCGATTTATATTAGAAACGTTTAGGTTGAACATAATTAATTTGTTCAGTACATACAGATGTATGATGTATGCTACTCTACTATATTATGTTTTTTCTACAACCGTGTTAAAAATGCCATTTTTAGCACTCCATACGAGCGTTAAAAATGCTACTTTAAGGCACTAGTGCTTTAAAAAAATTTTAAGGCACTGCAGTTCGTATTGACCCTATATGCAATTTTTATGTAATGTCAAAAAAATAAAAAATTGGAATGTCAGTCAAGTTCAAGTAAAAGTTTTTGTAGATATTGTTCTGTAATTACGTTTGTAGAAAAAATATTGTATGATATGCGTGTTAAAAAGTACATTTTTAAGGCACTCATGTAAATTTCAGAACTCGCTTTCGCTCATTCTGCAAACTTTCACATGCGTACCTTAAACATGTACTTTTAACACTTATATCATAAATAACTATTGTTAAGTGCTTATCTGTTTTTTGCTTTCACTAGCTGTTAAATCCGTCAATTTTTTTAGGATATCCGAGATGGGGCGTCAGTTTTATACAAAAGAAGAATAGACACGTTTTTGTCTTATCCTAATGGTTTCTACAAGTCTATCAGACAGTATTAGGAAATTAAAGTTGATATCTATGTTTAACTCTACCATTGCAGCGCCGGTCCCAAGCTCTTGGTAACAATATTCAAGCCAAGTAAAAACTGTTAATAAGTGTAAAGTATTAAGAACGTACCACCGGTGTGGACAAAAGCACATATTAACAACATCAACAAAAAATTAGGTAAAAAAAATTGTTCAAATTAAAGGGCTTAGCTTCATAAATTTACTCTATGGGAAAATAAAAAATAAGATTGAAAAGAGATGACAGATGTAGAAGAGCAAAATGCCTTTCGTGCAGTCAGATCCTGTATAGACAGCATATTTTCTCTAAAGCTGGTTATTGAGAAAATATTAGCCCACAACTTCTCAACTCATAGTTTTTATAGATCTGATAAAGGAGTACCACTTTAAATGCTCTGGGTAGCAATGGAAAAATAAAGACTAAACAAAAACTATAAAAGCAGTACAAGAGCTTTACAAGACGGTAAACATTTGGAAACAAATTATCTAGAGAGATTCCTATTAGTACGGGTCTAAAGCAAGACTGCTGCATAGTACTTCCATCCTTTAAAATATATGTAAATGAGGCTCTCTCACTGTGGAGAAGAGAGTGCTGCAATATGGGTAGCCCAATTGAAGACGAGAGATTCCTATTGGTTCCTATTCTGTAACGAGAGATTGTACATGATACTCTTCGCTGACGACCAAGGCATTCTATTTGAAGACGAGAGTTATATAGACTATATGCTCCGAAAACGGGAAGAGGAGTAGTGCACCCAGTGGGACCTCCCAGTTAATATACAAAAATCTGAGTACTTAGTTACAGGAGAAAAATCAGAGAGTCTACAAATTGAAATGGGAACTATAAAATCAATTGAAACCTTCAAATGCTTGGGTGGGAGTCCAAATAACATTAAAAGTAGGGTGTAACGAGAAACACATTCGGGGAATAGCTAACCAAGATCAGCTACTACACTTTGACTTTTATAGACGTCAATTACAGTCATATAAAAAACAGCTCCTGAAAATTACTATTTAAATAGTGAAATAATATATTTTGGGCTTGTAAAACTCGATCTATTACATCCTTAATAGTTTTTATTCCCCGTGACCAAGAAAAACCTAGAAGTTAATTGTATTTGAATTTATTTTACCCCATTTGGGGTTTCCGTTTGGAGACGTCAATAATTGGAAGTGACAAAGTGTTCAGTTATTAAAAACTTTAAAATTTAATATGGACTATGCAGGGAGACCTCCAGATAAACCTCCAGATATTAACAGGATGGATCAAGATGATAATATAGAGAAAAGTAACATCAATATAAATAACACATGGGACGGTAAATCAAAAAATAAAGGAGAAACTGTAAGTAATAAATCTGATATTTCTACAGACAATATAAGAGAACATTTCCTATATCAAAGCAGTGACGTAGGTCCTTTCCATTTATATATAGAAAACAATACTCCAAACTTTAAAGGTCAGCTTAATGCTATCAAAATTGGCGACATTATACTCTCTAATTTTTCGAATTTAGATAACAAAATTACTAGTATTGATTCAATAGGCAAGAATAGAATTAGAATTAAATTTAAAGATTATCAATCAGCCAATTTTTTAATCAATCAAAAAACTTGCTCATTGTTTACAAACAACAATTTAGACGTTTACGTTCCGAAATTTATACTCCATAGACAGGGTATAATTAGGGACATAGATATAGAATTTTCAGAAGAATACATCAAAAATAAAATTAAACAATACGATATGCACTGTAAGTTCGAAGTAGTTTCGGTTAGAAGAATAAATAGAAAGGTAGAGAAACATATCGAAGATAAAACAATAATAGACAAAGTTCCAACAAAATCATGTATTGTTAATTTTAAAGCACAAACTCTTCCTAAATATATCACAATTAATAAAGTGATCAAAGACGTTGAACCCTATGTTCAAAAAGTTCTATTTTGTTTCTCTTGTCTACGTTTTGGACACCTTGGATTTAATTGTAAAGCACGTCCCAGGTGCAACAAATGTCATGATTTCCATAATACAAAAGATTGTACAGTAAATGAATATACTCCAACTTGTTTCAGCTGTCAAGGTAATCATTTGACTACACACCTAAGTTCATGTCCTGAATTTTCTAGACAGAAACAAATTAAGAATACGATGTCATCATTAAATCTAAATTTCTTTGATGCATGTAAACAAATTCCGAAAGTTTCATATGCCAATATTGCTGCCAGAAATAGTAGTTCTTCCTTGCCAACCAATTCTAATCAGAATGAGCAATCTTATCAAGTAATTCCAAATCAATCAGCTTCATCCGCAAAGAAATTCTCCTCACAAATGTTCTTCAGCAGTAATAACCCAGAAAAAATACATTTTAAGCGACACCGGCCAAGTTCTCCCAATACTTTGGAATCAGCTAGAAAAGAAATACTTTCTCAAGAAAATATTCCTAGACAAAAGGTGGTATTTATAATACGTCTAAATATACAGAGCATACACATACAACAAACTTGAAAACACAAGGAGTACCATCCCAATTAAATAATGTAATTTTAGAATTGGTTCTTAATATAATTAGTTCATTAAAACTCACTGAAAATTTAGACAAATCAAAAACAGAGATTATACAACAAATTAATAGATACTTAAGTACGGCAGCGATCTCACAAGAAGACTTACTATCTCAAACATCATGTCAGACACAACTAACCCTTTAAACTTTTTACAATGGAACTGTCGCTCAGCTGTTTCTAATAAACCAAATTTAGAAGCCTTACTTATTCAAAAAAATGTATATGTGGCCATGTTATCAGAAACATGGTTTAAACCAGAAAAATTTTATAACTTCTCAGGATATAATTGCTTTAGATCTGATCGCCCTGATGGGTACGGAGGCACAGCAATTTTAATTAAAAATAAAATAATTACAGAAGAGATAAATTTATTGGATAATTATAATTTTACTTATACTTGCATTGCTGTTAAAATTTCGTGTATCAAGAAACCAATACATATAATATCCGTATATAAAGAACCAGGTATTAGAGTAACAGTTGAAGAATGGGTCAATTTTTTTCAAAACATTCCTTCTCCATTCATCATTGGAGGGGACTTCAACGCTCACAACATGGCATGGGGTTGCGAAAATAATGATACTCACGGTAAAGTTTTATTAGAGGCGATAGAACAATGTAATCTATTATACTTAAATGATGGTTCTCCAACTCTTGCACTAACTTCCAGCCCATCAGCAATCGATATAACAATATATACCCAGGACATTGTATCTAAATTAACTTGGTCTGTTATTCAAGATCCACATGGTTCTGATCATCTTCCATTGATCATAGCCTTGGAAAACTCGGAACAAGCAATACAACCTGGTGACAATACACACAAAAGATGGAATTTACATAAAGCAGATTGGAATTTGTATTCATCGAACATTTATTCGGGAAAACAACCACAAACTTATGAAGAATTATTTACCGAAATAAACCGATGCTCAACCATTTCAATTCCAAAATCATACAACAATAACAAATATCCTACAAACAAGATACCAAAACCATGGTGGGATAATAACTGCGAATCAGCTGCAAATAACCGCAAAACAGCATATAGACATTATAAAACAAATCCTAATCTTCACAATCTAATTGAATACAAAAAATTAGATGCCTTAGCACAGAAAACTTTTAAAATTAGAGAAAAACAAACTTGGATAAATTACTGTGAAAGCTTAAACTCCAACACTCAAATCAGCGACGTCTGGAAGAAAGTAAATCGCTACAAAAACCGAAAGCAGTCCAATCAACTTCCGATAAACACCGAAGCTGCATGGATAGAAGAGTTCCATTTCAAGATTTCACCTCCTTGGGTTCCAAGTCAGATAAATGAAGCTACAGTTACCGTACCCAGAGAAAACTTCAATCTAGAGAAACCATTTGAATTATGGGAATTAAATCATGGACTCAAGCAAAATAATAGTTCATCTCCAGGGATGGACTGTATATCATATTCTATGCTATATTTTCTACCTACAGAATATAAACTATTATTACTACACATTTTTAACACTATATGGCAAAACAAAAATTTAATTCCCAAAGCATGGAAGGACTATATTGTATTACCTATAAAAAAGCCAGGAAAGCCAGATAACAAAGTTGAATCTTACAGACCTATATCTTTAAGTTCCTGTATACTAAAAACTCTAGAGAGATTAATCAAAAATCGGCTTGAATACTGGCTTGAGTCCGAAGATATCCTTCCCAAATCTCAGTACGGCTTCCGAAAATCCAGGTCTACACAAGATGCTCTCACTTCCCTAGTCTCTTCTTTACAGGTCAATTTTACAAATCAGGCGTCGACAGCTGCAGCATTTATAGATGTAACTTCAGCGTTTGATAACATAAATTTAGATATTCTGTAAAAAAAATTAGTTGATCTTGGAATGCCACTTAAAATTTCAAATTTCATTGTATCCTTGTACAAGAATAGATGGACTTACTTAAAAATAAACGAGAACCTTTTACCACCAAGGTTAACGAGTATAGGTATACCACAGGGTAGTATTTTAAGTCCACTTCTCTTTTCATTGTACAATATAGATTTAGAACATATAGTACCTCCACACTCTAATATTTTACAATTTGCAGATGATGTTGTGTTGTACACCTCCCATTCTTCCCTAGACATTTGTAGACGTCAACTTGAATTTACATTAGATTGTGTAAAAAATGATTACCATTCTCTAGGCTTATCCATATCAACCACAAAGACTGAAATTTGTTTTTTCTCTAAAAAACGCCAAATTCCTCAAGGCACCTTCAAATTAGGTAGAATAGAATTTCCGATAAAAAATTGTGTTAAATATCTTGGGACGTATTTGGATCGTAAACTGTTATGGAAGGATCAAATTCATTCTATTATAAAGAAATCAGAAAATTCTATGAATATCCTTAGAGCTTTTTGTAGAACCGGTTGGGGAGCTGACCCGAATATTGCATTGCTATTCTATCGCTCAATGATTCGACCAATTTTCGACTGTAGTTGTCATTTATATGGGTCTGCGTCAACAGGATATCTTAATAAAGTTGAAATCCAAAGGAATAAATGTTTGAGACTCTGTCTCGGTTACTTAAAATCTACTCCTATTACTATTATTGAGTTTGAAGCTAAGGAATCACCACTTACTCTACGTAGACAGTTTTGTACAGATAAGTTTGTAGCTAGAGCTATCTCAAAAAACGTCAGCTACTTAAGGACTATTCGTAACTTGAATATATTAGATTTAAGCCATAAATATTGATGTACTAAAAAAACCCCCATATACGTTGAAAGCTACAGGAAGTTGACAATGAATGAAAACCAAATGTACAAAAATAAAATACCTTTAATTTACACTAAACCTCCTGAAACTCTCTTTTCCAAGGTTAATACAAACAAACTACATGGATTCAAATCTTCCAGGTAATATTATCAACAAAATAATTAAAGACAGGTGGCCTATGTTTCAATATATTTTTACTGACGGCTCCAAAATTCAAAATAAAACCGGATGTGCAATATATCACTGGAATTCTGAATACAAAGAATCATGCCGATTGCCTAATGAAGCTTCAATATATACTGCCGAATTATCAGCTTTATTACTTGCGTTAAAATATATAGCCTCTCTTGGTATGGACAATTATATCATTTTCACCGATTGTAGAAGTATTGTGGACAAACTCACTTCTATCAAATCGACAAAAAATCTAAACCACATTGAGATAGAAATTAAGAGTCTATATTATGATTTTATTTCCTCGGGCAGTTCAATTATTATTTGTTGGGTGAAAGGACATTCTGGAATATTAGGAAATGAAGAAGTCGACAAATTAGCTAAATCTGCAGCTTTAACCAAACAAAACATAAGCAACATACTTCTACCAGTAACCGATATAGATAATATCAGTAAAAACCATTGCAAACAAAATTGGCAACGTGTATATAACCAAAGTACAACGGGAATAAATTTTAGAAATTGCCAGCCACTAATTCCCAATGAAAGATGGTTTAAAGAAGAATCAAATAGGCTATTTATAAAAACAATAAACAGAATGAGGTCAAATCACGCACTAACCCCAGCATACAAACACAGCATAGGTATCAGTGATAACACATATTGCGCCTGTGGTGGAATGGGAGATCTACAGCACCTCATATTGGAGTGTGGACTGTACAGACAAAATATTAAAGTAATGTATGAAAAGTTAATTGATCTAAATTGTCCTTTACCTGTCAATTTAAACGAAATTCTTTTTCCAAAAAATAAGCAGACGTTACAATGTCTTTACGAATATGTAACGTCCTGTAAATTTAAATTTTAAATAGGCTTAGATAATAAAATTATAAAATTGTAAAAATATCACACAAAATTGAAAAATGTATCCATTAATATAGTATAACACTCTGTAAATTTAGATAATAAGTAGGCTTAGATATTAACTTAAAATTGTTATTGTAATACCATACAAAAAAACACAAATAGTCTGGCTAATTGGCTCCGTCAAAGCCATTAATAAAAAAAAAAAAAAGATCAGCTACTACACAGTTACATGAACTAATGTTGAATAATAATATAACAAAAGAAAATAAAAAAATTGTAAAACAGTAATAGAAAGTGATTGATCTAGTTCCAACATCATTTGTTGCCCCTGTTTTCTTCACTGAACTTCCTTCGTTGGCGTTCTCTTGACGTTTTCGATAAACACAACAAAACTATCTCTATATCTTGAGCTGTTCTCAACAGTTCTACTCTTCGTATCCCGATCCATTCTCTGGTATTCTATAAACACAAGGCTCGGTTTTTACCAATTCTTCTGCGTCCTTCAGGGATAGAATATTATTCTATCCGTTGGATATAATGCAGAGAAAACAGTAGATACCATATTCTGCAAGAATATGATACTGTTTTCTTTATATATTATATGTCCAAGAAATAATATTTCGTGGATTTGACGCCATTAATCAACTGACTAGTAGCTTCTGCTCTGTTGAGAACTGCTTCATTTGTTTGCATAGTAGTCCACAATATTTTTAGTGTTCGTCTACAAAACCACATTTCAAAAGCTTTTAAGCGAACAATAGTAGATATTTTCCAAAGTCCACGCTTCGCTAACATTTAAGACAACTGATTAGGTCTATGTAACATTTTTTTTTAATGTTGTAATATTAACAATCTGTCCTCAACTGAGAACAATAGGTAAATTATTTGACAAAAATTGAAAATTTGACCTGTAGAGGGAGATCCAGTGATCACCCTCTTTACATAAATTAAACTAAAACAAAATAAAATAAGTTAGCTATCACAGATTATTCGAATCTTCTTGCTAGGTCCACTACTTTGAATCTCTTCAGGCGTCGTACATCATTGTGGTCATCAGTGAGGTTGCTGGCTATGCTAACTCGTTTGGATGAGATTCTAGTCTCTTGGAATATTTTTTGTAATATTCTGTTATTACTGTTTTTATGGATGGAAAATTGAGGTCTTGCTCTATCACATAGTTTGGCACGTACCAAGGAGCATTCAGAATTGTTCTAAGGACTTTGTTCTGGAATCTCTGCAGTATTTCTAGGTTAGTTTGACTGGCTGTCCTCCAAAGTTGGATACCATAGGTCCACACTGGTTTTAATATAGTTTTATATATCAGCAGTTTGTTTTCAAGAGATAGTTGAGATTTACGACCGATGATCCAGTACATTTCTCGGAATTTTATTCCTAGTTGTTTTCTTTTTGTAAAAATATGCTTTTGCCAAGTTAATCTCCTATCAAGATGGATTTCTAGGTACTTGACAGTATCGGTTTGTGGGAGTTTCGTTTCATTTAGTGTTACAGATGGACATGTTTGTCTTTTCATGGTGAAGGTTACATGGATGGATTTACTCTCATTCGCCTTTATCTTCCATTTTTTAAGCCATCTTTGTATATTATTAAGGTATTTCTGAAGGGCTCTGGATGCTGTATTTGGATCATGGTGAGAGGCTAGCACAGCAGTGTCATCAGCAAAAGTTGCACACGTTGTTCTGTTACTTGTGGGTAGGTCAGCAGTGTAGAGCAAGTACAATATCAGTCCCAAGACACTTCCTTGTGGTACTCCGGCTTTTATTGGTCTTAGGCTTGTGTATTCGTTATCCTGCTTGACTAGGAAATGTCGGTTGGAAATATAGCTTTTTAGGATTTGATAAAAAGGATGGGGAAGGTTTTTCTTTAGTTTAAAGAGCTTACCAGCATGCCATACCTTGTCGAAGACCTGACTAATGTCCAGGAATGCAGCAGAACAATACCTTTTATTTTCTAGATCACTTCTGATGTGTTTTACCAGTCTATGTACCTGTTCTGTCGTTCCGTGTTGTGTTCTGAACCCAAATTGGTGTTGGGGAATTAGTTTCCTTTCTTCTATAACTGGGGATAATTGTTTAAGGAGAAGTTTTTCCAAGATTTTTGATACAACAGGTAGCAGGCTTATTGGCCTGTATGAAGTCACCTGAGTTTTATTTTTCCCTGGCTTAGGTATGAGAATAATTTGAGCAACTTTCCATTGTTCTGGGTAGTAACCTAGCCTAAATATTGCATTAAATACTTGCGTTATCATTTTCAGACCTTTGCATGTCAATTGCTGTAATACTTTCCCGTTGATCAGGTCATACCCTGGAGCTTTTTTTGGACTGATTTCATGCTGGATCATATTTCTAACTTCTTTAGTGGTGATTTTTTGTATAGGTAAGTCCATCTGGTAGTGCGATTCCAGGAAGTCATTTATTTCTTCCTCTGTGTCACCATCTTCCATGGTATGTGGCTGGAATACATTAGTGAGGTGATCTGCAAATGCTTCGGCTTTTTCCTTATTATTTCTACACCAGTTTCCCTCTTGGTTTCGTATTGGTGGTATTTGTTGTTTCGGGTGTTTGATTTTTCTGGTGGGCTTCCAAAGGGAATATTCACTATCTGCGTTTGCTGATAAACCTGTAAGATATTCTTGTATTTTATTATTTTTATATTATGCAATTATAGTTTAATTTCCTTAGTGATTTTATTTAATTTCGTCTTGTTCTTAGGTGTTCTTTTTCTTCGCCACTTCTCCTTTATTTTTCTCTTTCAAGCAATCATTTCCTTTATTACAGTTGGGCAATGCTCTTTAAATTCTGTTTGGTAGCAGTCAGGGGTAGCATACCAAGCAGCTTCTTGTATAGATTTCTGAAGATTTTCTACTGCTGCGTAGATGTCACTTTCTGTTTTCAATGGGATGTTTATGTCAATTAGTTCATCTAGTTTAGTCTTGAAAATGCTCCAGTCTGTATGTAACATTTAATCCTTTAATTAATTCTTAACATTTAATCTTAACAAAAAAAAGTTGATTAATAGCAAGCTGAAAATTTGTTAATAGCCTAACGGTGGAACAGGGAAAGTTTTAATTGTGGAACATGTTAAAAATTTGGAACGTTAGACTACGAAAACGTTCCATGTATTTTGTCTGACAGATCTTCCAATTGATTTGTTACCATTTCATTAAAATCTCATGCAAAAATCAGACTGGCGTTTATCACCAACTGGGCATTTTAATGAGTAGAACACGAAGAACATGTCAAATGACAGGAATCATGTTTGTTAGTAATAGCAGTCTGATTTTAGCAGGAGAGTTTAATGAAAGGGTAACAAATCAATTAGATGTTCTGTCCGACAAAATATATGGGACGTTTTCGTAATCTGACGTTTCAAATTTTTAAACTGTTCCACAATTAAAACTTCCCCTGTTCCAGTGTTCCCGTACATTAAAGTTTGTCCGACTAGATACCGTTAAGCTATTAATAAATTTTCAGCTTGCTATTAATCAACTTTTTTTGGTACGCGGGATCCAGGCCTATGTCTTACGTCTTCATTTCTTTGTCTATATATCAAGTCTTATGTGTTTGACTCTTCTGACATAGCTCATTTCGCTAGCTGTGATTCTAGACTTAACTCTTCAAATTATTAGATATCATCCTTTTACACGCAATGAACATAATAGGTATGGTCATTTTCTTATTTTTACCGTTCTTTAATTTCCCGTCTTATGCTGAAACCTGTCAATTTTATGATCAAAGTCTCTATCTTTCTGAAAACTTGTATAACACCCTAGGTAATTAAAATTACTTACTAACAATTACACAATATTAAAAATAAGAAGAAGAAGAATAACTACACCTTATAAGAAAATATTTAATTTCATTAAACCAAACGTCTTTAAAAATGTGTAGCTCTTACGTTGTTTTGAAACCATATATCTTCCGTGTTTTTTATATATCCTGTTTCGTCCTTTCTATTTATTCATTAAAAATATTTCACATTTTAAAACCGCTGTACGACTTCTGACTGTAAATTCATTAACCACGTTTAAGACCAGAATGTCATTATTCTCTATATCTAGTGTTCTATTAAACGAAGTCTTAAGATGAGTACCTACTCCTTTTGCTGTGTAAATATGTATAATGTATTTGGCGAATGTTGTTTTTACCATAATAGATTTCATTGTTTTTTTTTCTTACAACACCCTAGTTCTCGCTAAATATTCCATAGAATCTTTTATCATTTCTAAACGTCATTTACTGTAAAAAATCTTGATTATATTAGTAGGAAGATAAAACAAAAAAAATGAAGAAATTACGAAGAACATAATATACAAAATTGATCACTACTTAGTGGTAATAAAATAAAAGAAAAAATGACAAACAATCCAAATATACAGAAAAAATCAGAAAATGATTTTGAACAAGAATATACTAAGTTCCACCTTCTTCTTACGGTGTTATCCGTTCAGGATGTTAGCAATCAGCATGGTTATCTTATTTGTCTGCAGCTATTCGGAATGATCCGGTTGTAGACGAATTAAATTAAACTACTTTCTTTTAGGGTTATACTACTAGATTTTGAGACCAAGATATTCTTCTTCACCCTGGCAGTGGCGCACCCAGGGGGAGGGTTTGGGGGTTAAAACCCCTCCCAGGGCATATAAAAAATATAAAGAATAGTAGGAAAATGTAACTTGTTTTTCAGAAATAATACAAAAAAATTTCGGTGCCCAAGCGAGGCTAGGACAAATAATCCCTGGACAAATAATCCCAGAAAAAAAATCTCCAAAAATTATCTCTGAACAAAAAATTTCCATACAAAAAATCCCCGGACAAAAAACCGGTACAAATAATCCCCACAAATTTTTTTGGAGAAAATATCCCCACAAAAAGCCAGGACAAAAAATCCCCAAGAAATATTTGCTGCCAAATACACTCCTGGCCAAAGAAACCTGGACACCTTGAAAATAGGTCATTTTTGATGTCACGTATCTTCTAAACCTGTTGTCCGATTTTAGTGATTTTTTTAATATATTATAGCCTTGTTCTTTAACACTATCGCTGTGATAATATTGTTGCTAGACCGGTAAATTGTCATTGTATACCGGGTGTATTAATCAAACTGTGTTTTTTCCTCAAAGTTCGCCACACCCTGTAGAATATTCTAGCAATTATAAAATACTAAAATTAAAACCCAACTATAGCCTCATGGTTTTTTAACATTTTGTTGTTTGATTCATTCTCTTATGTTGGATAATACAAAAGTTGGGTACTTTAACAACTAGCCATGTTTTTCATCAATACAGGGAGATTTTAAATAAGTATAACAAACTTTAAGGAGCAATTTGCATGAAAAAATAATGACAGTTTGCTTTATAAACGTATGTTCGCAAATGCTTTGTTTCTGAGATACAGGGTGTTGAAATTTTTCTTACAAACTGACGGTTTATGTATTGCTCTAAAACCGGTTGAGATATGAAAATTAAATTTGGTGGGTTTTAAGAGGTAGCTATTTTGAATTTTTTGACATACAACTAAGAATTTTGTATTCACCAAAGGCGTGCATACGGGTAATATGACCCGTACGTGTAATGGTCTGAACTTTTTATAGAAAAAATTAGTAAACCACTGAGATATTTTAAACTAAAAATCATTTTTCCATTCCTCGTTAAATTTGCAACAAAAAACCTTTCTTCCCTTTTTTTCATGTGAGGCGCTGTTTTTATGCAAAAAATTAAAACATCTTAACGTTTACACAGTACCCTCCTGGTCAAAAAATTCCGGACACTTGCATTTTGTACGTTTTTTTAAAATTCTCTATCTGTTAAGGGGTTTAAATGGGGGGAAATAAATATAAATAATAAAAATAATTTATTTCAAACACTAAAAAGTAATAATAGGGAAAATAAGTAACCCACAAAAAAGTAATAAACAACGCAAAAAATTAACATTGTTGGAAAAATTAAAGGAAAAAAAATAACATTTTAATTGCCCACATTTGACTATTCTTTTGGTTTAGTACCGGGCATTGCCTCCTCTACATCTGCGGAGGCTTTCAATCCGCCTAGGCATACTTGCAAGAAGTTGCTGAATTTGGGCTTGCGGTATATGCTCCCATTCTTCATTCAGCGATATTTTCAGCTCTTGAATTGATACTGGCAATGGTTGCCTCTTTCTAATCTTTTTCCCTAAAACGTCCCATAAATGTTCTATTGGATTCATGTCAGAACTACAAGCGGGCCAATCCAAAACTGGAATTTCGATAGGATTTAGGTAGTCCATGACGATTCGCGCAGTATGTTGACGCGCATTATCCGGCATAAATAAGAAATTATCCCCAACGAAAGGGGCGTAGGGGACAACATTCTCCTCTAGACACTGTCGTATATATCTATCTGCTGTCAGAGTTCCATGTTCGATAAAAATTAATTCGGTGCGTCCGTGGAAAGAAATACCTGCCCATACCATAACACCTCCGCCACCAAACGGCGTTCTGGGTGAAATACAGCAAGGTGCAAATCGTTCTCCAGGTCTCCTCCATACACGTTCGCGTCCGTTTGGAGATCGTAAGCAAAAACGGGACTCGTCAGAAAACATTACATCACTCCATTGCTGAACAGTCCAGTCTCTGTGGTCATTCGCAAATCTCATCCTGTTAGCCCGATGAGCTGCTGTTAATTTAGGGCATGCTACTGGCTTATGAGAGCGTAAACCACTTTCATGCAGAACTCTTCTTACAGTTCGTCCAGAAATTTGGGTTCCTCGAGCTTGTAGCAAACCACTAGCGAGAACACTTGACGTTAAAGAGCGGTTCCGTAATGCGGAAATCATTAAAAAACGTTCATCACGCTGACCTCTACACCTTTTTCTGCCTGATCCTGGTCTTCTAGTGTATTCTCCAGTCTGACGATACTTAGTAATAGCATTATGGACGGTACTTTTGGTAATATTCAACTGGTTTGCAATATAATGTACAGTGCGACCATCTTCATGTAAAGCCACAACTTTTGCATTATTTTCGAGAATCATACTAACACGATAATATGGAAAAACTAATAAACAGTTATCTGATTTTACCCGAATAAACTTCAAGCTTATCGTAAACGCAATAAAAAATTCAAAAACTCTATCGCTCGTACACAAGACAGAAGTGTCGTTTTTTGACAAATATCAAAATTTTGTTTCTATGGTAACGCGGTCATTTAAAAACATTACAAAATCGTTTTAATTGTTGTGAATGAACGTGTTTTATCATCACTGTTTATTTCCTCCCAATTAAAACCGCTATACATTGAGAAAATTTTAGAAAATAAACAAAATGCAAGTGTCCGAATTTTTTTAACCAGGAGTGTATTTGAAATAAGTTTCATGCATATGGAAACTACCTCGAATACTTTGTAAGCGTTACGATGTTTTATTGTTTTGCATAAATACGGTGCCTCATGTGGAAAAAGGCAAGAAAAATTTTTTGTTGTAAATTGAACGAGAAATTCAAAAATTATTTTTAATTTGAAATATCTCAGTGGCATACTATTTTTTTTTAATTCAGACCATTACCCGTTCGGGTCATATTACCCGGATGCGCGCCAATAATGAATATTACATTTTTAATTGTATGTCAAAAATGCGCAATAGCTACCTCTTAAAACCCACCAAATTTCAATTTCATATCTCAACCGGTTTTAGAGCAATACATAAACCGTCAGTATGTAAGAAAAATTCCAACACCCTGTATCTTAGAAACGAAGCATTTGCGAACATACGTTTATAAAGCAAACTGTCATTATTTTTTCATTCAAATTACCCCTTAAAGTTTGTTATACTTATTTAAAATCTCCCTGTATTGATGAAAAACATGGCTAGTTGTTAAAGTACCTAACTTTGTTATTATCCAACATAAGAGAATGAATCAAAAAACAGAATGTTAAGAAAACATGAGGCTATAGCTGAGTTTTAATTTTAGTATTTTATAAATGCTAGAATATTCTACAGGGTGTGTCGAACTTTGAGAAATAAACACAGTTTGATTGATACACCCGGTTTACAATGACAATTTACCTGTCTAGCAACAATATTATCACACCGATATGGTTAAAGAATAATGCTATAATATATTAAAAAAATCAGTAAAATCGGACCACAGGTTTAGGAGATACGTGACATCAAAAATGACCTATTTTTAAGGTGTCCAGGTTTTTTTGGCCAAGAGTGTAGTTCTCTAAAAATTTTCCCGTGAATGCAATCGATTCAAAATATTTTTCGCCATGAGACCGCTTTTCGGCACGAAAATAATGATTAGCAATTAAGATTAAGCATGAATTGTAATTTCGATGACCAAATTTCGAATTTCAATTCCATGCCGAAAACTTCAAATTTTACATGACAAACGAGTGTGAGTTTCTTCAAAAATCGTGGAAGATATGGGGAATGCGTTAAGGCTGTGGGAACCATGTTGTAATTATTCGCTTAAATATTTTACTCACTCTGCTTTGAATGATGCAATGCTACAATGCTACAATGTTCAAAACATTGCCTATTCGTGATGAGAACTGCTGGTCCTGAAAACGATAATCTTGATTGTAATGCAAAAAACCTGTTACTGTTTGTAAATTTAATTTCTCTCCCATTTTCTCCAGATCTTCTCAGATTGCATCTTTCCACCTTTCTCTAGGCCGTCCTACAGACTTTCTCCTATCTGGCCTCTCCTCGAGCAGTTATGTCTGGTTTGATTTTTGGATAAATTTTTCGCATGGAATATTCTAAGGCCAGGTTAAACAACAATGGGGACAACGGATCTCCCTGTCTCAGTCCAGAATTTACGCAGAATGCATTTAATATTTCCCCACCTCTTTTAACTTGTGCAAAAAAAGTTACTTACACACATTTGCGTTACCGCAGTTAGTTTCTTCGGTACGCCCAGCTTGACCATTGTATTCCATAATGAAGGATGATTAATTGAATCATAAGCCTGTTTGGAAATCTATAAAGATCTGAAGCACGTCTTGATTATACTCCCATTCCTTTCAAGCATTTGTCTAATAGTAAATATTTGATCGACAATCGATCTTCCGGGCCTGAAATCACACTGGTAGTCACCAACTATCTCTTCGGCGTATGGTAGTAATCTTTTTAATACTTAATACATAACGAAAAATATTTAGTCATCAGTTTTAATTTACTGCAAGCAACATTTCAGAAACCTGCTTCAAAAGCTATGACAAAAACCTCTGTTCTGCGTTTTCATAACAAAGCTAACCATTCTTAATAGTGCAAAATTTTTTCGTGGATGCACACAGATAATAGACAATGTTTTGAACTTAGTTATTCAAGGCAGAGTGAGCAAAAGATTTAAGCGAATAATTACAACATGATTTCCACAGCCTTAGCTCATTCCCCATATCTTCCACGATTTTTGAAAAAAGTCACACTCGTTTGTCATGGAATTCGAAATTTGGTAATCGAAATTACAATAATTCATGCTTAATCTTAATTACTAATCGATATTGTCGTGCCGAAAAGCAGTTTCATTGCCATTGCTATAACTCTTATGCACTGAGGCTGAAAAACATTCGAGTCGATTGCGTTCACAAGAAAACTTTTAGAGAACTATTCGGTAGCAAATATTTCATGGGGATTTTTTGTGGGGATATTTTGTCGAAAAAAATTTGTGGGGATTATTTGTGGGGATTTTTTGCCCGGGGATTATTTGTCCGAGGATTTTTTTTCTGGGGATTTTTTGTCCAGCCCAAGCCAACCCCCATAGAGGAAAATTCTGGGTGCGCCACTGCACCCTGGTCCTTTCTTATCAAATATTTTGCCCTGAATAATGAGTTGCAATGTTGCCAAAAGCCAGATTTTTGTTCATTTCTCATAACATGGTCAAGGAATTTCAAGTTACGCTCTTTGATTGTGTTAATAATCTCGTCTTCTTTGCCCATTCTACGTAGGACCTCAACATTAGACACACGATCCATCCATGAAATTCTTAAGATTCGTTTCTTAGCCCGTCTCGAAGGTCTCGAGATTTCATAAAGAAGCTTCAGAAATTGTTCAAACCTTTACTCAGTATAAAATACCGTAGAAGATACATAACATCTGATGATAGAGATTTTGGTACCAAGTGGTTAATTGTAACTTCTGAAAAGAAACTTTATCTTAAAGAACGCTGATCTTGCTTTCTCTACGCGTTGTTTTTTCAGGAGAGTGGTCCCATTATCTGATCATGATAGTACCTACGTATTAACTGTTTATCCTATAAATTATTGGCTTCTGCTTAACCAAAAGCCGTGTATTTAATATTTCGCGCTACTGATTACCATGCACTTTATTTGTTCGTATTGAGATCCAATCCATATTCTCTACTTATCTCTCTACATATCTAATATGCGCGACATTATTGTTTGCAAGCTATCCAAGCTATCCGCAAAAACTACTGCGTCGTCGACTTATCCAATATTGTTTAGACGCACTTCGTTGCACCAAGCAGCACAATAGCACCAAGTAGCACAAATTAACAGTAAAAATGTAAAAAAAAATGAGAGAAAAGGCAAGAAAAATACTACTAAAGATTTAAGATTTAATATAACATAGTTTAGAATGAATAGCAAAATAGTATTCGAGTTCTTTTGTGTCCATGCTATTTTAAGTATTCTTCTGTTACAGAACATTTCAAATGACTGTAGCTTAGGTATTTATATGCTCAAGTCCATATTGCAGTATCAAAACACGTAGCATCTCAAGTTCTAATCTAAGGTCTTTGTTGCAGAAAATTATTGTTTTAATTTTTAGGAACGCATTTCTTGCTATTTCTATCCTGGCTCTTATTTCTGTTATTTGATCATTATTTTCTGAATTCCAAGTTTCCAGGTACCTATTTGTATTTATCAACCATTCCTATCGAAAGGGTTCTATTACTAGATTTATTCTTCATCATTGCCAAATGTATGCTTGTTTGTATATTTGTTTTCTTAGTTATTATCATATAGTTAGTCTTTTTGTATTTATTTTTACTCCATATTTTTCACAGAAACTGTTTGTTTTGTTTAGTAGTGATTGGAGTTCTTCAGCAGAGCTTGCCATAATCATTATATTATGTTATTAATAAATCTTCCGTTAATTATTATTCCTGCACATGCAGATACTAGTAATGCTTCTTCAAAAATGGATTCACTACGTACATTGAATAGTAACGGAGACATAATACATCCCTGCCTAACTCTTCTCCTGATTTTAATTTCTGGATTGGGTTCATTATATATTGCAATTTGTGCTCTTTGATTCCAGAAACGATTTGATAGGTATTATTCGTAAGTCCCGTTTGTCTATGTTTTTGATTATTTTTGTTTATATTTCTATGTTTTTTTTCTCTAATTCTTTTATAGGTAATTGTAATTACTTGATATTTTGTACTATGATTTATTAATTTGTGTTTTTGATGGAATAAAATCACGTAAAGGAAAATTTTTAGATTATATGTATGTGTCTAGATCTATTAAATAGATCTAGAGTACTAGTAAATAGTACAAATTGTGTACTTGTTAATTTAAAAGATATTCTTGATTATGACCTAAATACTTCCACATATTATGTTTTTATTAGATTTCAAAACAATTAACGCCAAGTTTATTGAGCAAAAGTTTCGCATTGATCGCAGTGCAATTTCAATTCAATCTTACGATGCAATTTCTTCATCGGAGTGTACACCTTGTCGCCGCCTACTTGATGCGTTTTTTAAAACAAAAGCGTACGGCCTAACGAGCTCCTCATTGGTCGCTTCGACCAACTCCATGGGAGGCCTGCTGCTTATAACTTATAATGTAACCACGAGGCTTTGAGCATATAAAACACTTTGCCTATACTTATTGTTTTTGCTGCACGACATAGCGGTTAGGCCGTTTTCACACGTGAGCAATCGGCGTTGCTCGATGTATGTTATTGTAAGGGCAATAGGTGTGGGATAACGATATTTATTTCGCTTTGTCTTTGGCTTCCACAGGAACATAGTTTAGTGCTTCTCTATGTGAATGTAATTGCGCGATATATTTTAATGCATTAAAAATATTATTCTGAAGCTCTTTTCTTGTTGCATCTTAATGCAATTTTTATTATGAATTTGCCAAAATTTTATTTCCAAATGAGTTTCTTTTAATGTTTCGATTTCCTCTTCGGAAACCGTTTTGAAAATAAAAACATTAACAAATTTTATTTCCTGATTTGCCAGAAAATTCTTCTAATAATTAAATTTTATCTCTTCCATATTGAAAATTTAGAATTGGATGGCTTTAAAACGATATTGTCAATATTTTTGAGTAACGTTCCTTGGACTACTCTATTGGACGATAGTTTATTCAATCTCTTTCGTCGTTCATGTCTTCGAGCTGTATTTCGGCTTCTTCCAACCTCATCTCACTTCTTATATCTAGTCTACCCTCAAAATTTTCTGCCCACCTTTCTAGAATCTCGTCCTAATCACCAATTATTTCTCGTGTTTTGTTTCTAACTGTTGATAGTCTTGATAGTCTAGGTTTGAATTCCTTTCTGGTCTGGTTAATTTTCTTCTAGAATTTTCGCGTTTCCATTTGTGTGCTATACTTCTCTATTTCTTTCAGTGGGTTTTTCTATAAGTATTCTCCTTCTTTTTTCTTTTCAGTATAAGTTTTTCGTCTCTTATCAGCTGCCTGTACTCTTCCTCTACTTGCCTCGTTCTTCGTCCTTGGAGCCTTGCATAGACTTGATTTATTCTTTGCGTTGTTTTTTCATGCTTGTGCCTTCCAATCACTTCAGTTGCTTCTCATTGCGAGCTCCTCATTGGTCGCTTCGACCAACTCCCTGGGAGGCCTGCTGCTTATAACTTATAATGTAACCACGAGGCTTTGAGCATATAAAACACTTTGCCTATACTTATTGTTTTTCTGCACGACATAGCGGTTAGGCCGTTTTCACACGTGAGCAATCGGCGTTGCTCGATGTATGTTGTTGTAAGGGCAATAGGTGTGGGATAACGATATTTATTTTGCATTGTTTTTGGTGTTTTCTAATCTAGTTTTCGAGTGCTTCCACAGGGACATAGTTTAGTGCTTCTTTACTTGAATATAATTGCGCGATGTTTGAATGAATCAAAAATATTATTTTGAAGCTACTTTCTTGTTGCATCTTAATGCAATTTACTATTTTTATTGGACATTGGCCACAATTGAACTTTAAAATAAGTTTATTTTGACGTTTCTATTTCCACTTCATTCTTCAAATACAAAACGTTAACGTAATATCATATAAATATAATAATTAGTAACACAAAGCTGGAACCAATAGGACTTCTTGATATGACTGAAATATTCAAGTTTTCACCTCTTAATTTTCTATATAATTTCTTCCCTCTTATTAACCCTATCAAGGACAATATTACTAATTTTGTCTAATCATGATAATTGTATCACTCTTCGATAACACCAACTCTCAAAAGCTTCCAATTTCTTAATATCTAATTGCTTGTATTTGTCTTCCCCTTCCATTTGGATATTATTAATATGGAGTGCCTCGTTGTCTTTTGGATATTTTATACTGACCAAGAATTTTGTTTTCCTTAAGTTCATATTTTAATACCATATATGGTACAATTTTTGTTCAGCCATTCCAGTATGTTTGTCAGACTTTGTAGAGTTGAAGTAAATATGACTGTCATCGGCATATCTTATTTTATTAAGGATTTCACCATTTATGATCATCTCATCCTTACACTCTCCTAAAGCTTCTTAGAAGACGTTTTCCCTATATACCTATACAATAAACAGCAGTGGTGACAATACACAACCCTGTCTTACACCCCGAAGAATTTCTATTTCTTCTGACATATGATCCTCAATATTATTTTGATTTTTGGTTTCAGTAGAGATTTGAAATTGCTCAAATGTCGCAGCTGTCAATATTTTTCAGTTTTAAGATATCAACTAGTTTATCAATCTAGCTAATTGGCTTAGCTCCAGCGCCATAAAACAAAATACACGCACATAGTTTATCGTGTTGAATCATCAAATGACAAATGCTTTTTCGAAATCAATAAAGCATGTGTCTTGGTTTATGTCTATATTTTTTGCATGAGCACATTTATACCGAATAGTGCTTCCCTAGTTCCCATACCGTTTCTAAAGCCTAATTGTTGATTACTAACTTCATCATCCAGCTGTCTGTAAATTCTGTTGTGGAAAACTTGTAGAAATACTTTCAAGACATGGCTCATTAATGCAATTGTATGGTGTTCTGAGCATTCTTTTGCATTTTGCTTTTTAGGAATAATTACGAATGTGCGTACTAACCACTATTTTGGTAAAATACCCGTTTGAAAATGATCATATAGTTCCATAAGATACTCAATCGAGATTTCATCCGGATTTGTAGCCTTTTTCCCTGTTTTCTGTTTTAAAGCGCATTCACCAAATTTTTGGTCCCAATTCTTAATTCCTCAGATATGATTTTTTGTTGTCTGTCATCTACGAACAAGTTTTTTATGTTTCCTGTCCATCTGTTTAATTGTTGTTTTCTATTTGTGAGAATGTTATCGTTCGAGTCTTTTATACCATGTACCTATATTATTTTGTTTTCCCGACGTCATTTCCTTGACTTTCCGATGAAGATTTAAACTATGCACCATATTTCTTTATTTCGTGAACTATTCAGTTCATATTCTTTATTTTGCTGTATTTTGTCTTTTTTCTTCTTCTTCTTCTTCTTCTTTTTGTTTTTGGTTTCGCTGCAAGGCGATTACCAGCACGATTTATAGGCGACCTTGACGTGTCTGGCTCTAAGCCATACCAAAATCGCTGACTATGTTCTTGTAAGGAAGCTTTTGATGAGGTGTGATGATTATAATTAAATGAGATTAATTGGGTCAGGTTAAGTATGATTAAAAATTAAAACATAAATTAAATGACAAATAGCAACATATAACACGAATAGATATAAACAGTTGAGCCTTGCAATTTGTAAGCTTATTTTGTTAATTGCTAGAAAACGCAATGCAGTTCATAAGCTTATTTGGTTAATTGCAAGAAAACGCATAATTACATTGACTGATTCTTCCGTTAAGGAACGTAGAATATTGGATATAGAGAGCGGTGTTTTGAAGTTCATTTTGTCTTTTTTGATCCTGACGTTTAAGGATTATATTTTCTAACGTTTCTGTTTTCATATTTTCTTCTTTTATTCACGAGAGTTAGTATTTCGCCCGTCATCCACATAATATCTTTTCTTTGGTATATGTTCACCTATTTCTTTTCTGGGATATTGATCTTCTGTTTAACTCTTTGTTCTGTCTGAGTATCTTTTAACCTTCTTACATCGAATTCTTTTATAAGTTTTCTGTTTTTAACTTTTTTGAGTCACGTAGGACAAGGCACACTAAGCGCTGTAGGACTACAAAAAAGAAGAAAATAACCCTGTATCGAACAAACTTGTATTCGTTGTATTATGTTTGTTAGATCATAAAGTTATTGAACAATCCTTGTACATTGTATTAAAGTTTCCTAGAAATAAGTAAATATAAGGAAAAATACAAATTGTGTAAGATAAAACGTAGAGCAAAACCACAAAGCGCCATATTTATACAACGGCGAAGCTATCTGGTCAAACATCTTCCTACCAGCGATCTTCTAAGAAATGTCGCCATTTTCTGTAAACGTTTTAATTTTCTATGTCGTCCAATAACAAAGGCCATAAACAAATAGACCTGATGAAAAACCTGATAATTACTCCGCCATAATTGCATTATTACTCTTCATTGTAACAAGACTCTTCAACAAAATCACTTCTAGTTAAACTATAAAATTCCTGCTGCCAATTATGTAATTAGTCATTCCTGATGTTAATCGCTCGCTATATATCAGTGATATCGATATAAGCCAATAATGAAACAGACCTCCCAAAATTCGAATTCGCAATTTATAGTTTATACGAGGTGGAAGCGGAAAGTAGTTGTGATATGTTTATTTTTTGTATTTATGTATCCATACTTATAGTCGGTTCGCTAAACTCAGACACAACTACTGGCTAGTGATTTTAGTAAGTAATTTTTCCAATTTGGGAAAATTGGTAAAAAAAATAATTTTTAAATAGTTAATAATTGCTAAATAGTCAGTAATTTTGCCAATTTTGGCAAAATTGGCAAAAAACAAAAAAATTACCTACTAAAAATACTAGCCAGTTGTGTCTGAGTTTAGCGAACCGATATATCTCATTATTCTTTGAATTTGTTTATTCAATAATTGTATTTTCTATTAGTTCTATCCAGATCGCAAAGAGGTGTCCAAGTGCTGACGTAGCTTCTGATCACAACCCAGTTGTTGCTGAATTCAGGTTAAATCTAAAACAGTCTAAACCAGTGGTTTTCAATGTTTTTGAGCCATGTACCACCAAAATTCTTATAATTATTTTTGGTACCACCTAACTGAGGTATCTTAGTATCTATAGAGGTAGATAATCTAATTAACTACAAATATGCTGAATTTTGGCTGTGGTTTTGCGTTTTGTGTACCACCGCACCTAATGAAATGTACCACCAGTGGTACATGTACCACAGATTGAGAACCCCTGGTCTAAACAACACCAAAATATACCAAACTATATTTCCACAGTGAGAAACGGAGAAAAAAAAATTTAACGTTGAAAAAAAGAAAAGTCAAGAAGTACTGCCAGCTATAACTAATCTCACAAAAGGTCACGATGCAAACAACTAATAGAAGAACTTGAAAGACACCATATTACAAATAAGTAGAGATGGACTTAATAAAAATGTGCTAGAAAAAGAAGAAAGACTAAATGAACGATGAAATTGGGTAAAAATAAAGAACAAGATGAACTAGTAATGGACCTTCAATATAATTAATACCTGGAAAATGACAATTCACACCTACTTTGTTCAACCACAACAGAACACAGAACCACTATAATTAGTAGACCATTATTTGTTTGGCGTTAAGTATTTCGAAAGCTGAGGTTTTACACGTTATCAATCTAATAAAAAGTAACAAATTCCCACTGATACGTATGTAGAAACAAAAGACATTATTGTGGAGCTTTTTAAACGATGTCTAAGATATCAGTCAGATTCAAAAAGTTTGGCTTCGCTGTACATTTATCGTCCTACCTAAAACACTACCTGTAATGAGTCAAATGAGCTATAAAACTTTTCTTACAAATACTACACACAAGATTATTTGAAATGTGAAGAGGTCAGAGCGGGAATCACTTGGCACGAGAGAGGTGATTCTTAGTATGAAAATATTAATACAGAATCGTTTAGTTAGATCATAAAACAGATGTTTTTCTCGGTTTCGTCGATTATGAGAGGGCATTCGACATTCGATAACGTAAAACACGAACTAATGATAAAATATCTACAAGAGTTGGAAATGGATGCCAATGATATAAGAGTTATCTGTATTAGAACGAGACACCAACAGTACATCTTTAAAATTGAAACGAAACTGAAGATTTTTCAGTAAAAAAGGGAATAAAGCATGGGTGTATAGTTTCTCCAATGTTGTTTAAACTTATATGTAGAAAAAATATTCGTAAAAGACTCTACTAGGTGTATTAAATTAAACGGTATTTTTATTAACAATATTGGGTATGCCGATAACACAGTGATAGTGACAGATAACATCGAAGATTTTCAGTGTATTCTAAATGATCTAACTCTTGCAAGTAAAGGCTTGGGTTTGAACATAAATATCAAGAAGACCAAAACAATGATTATTTAGGTAGAAATAATTACCCAAATAGCTGGAGAAGAAATCAAGCAAATCAAAAAATTGAAATACTTGGGTTGTCTTTTACGATAGTTGGGATCCTGATATTGAAATCAAGGGCAGAGTAAAACAAGCCAGAAATGATTTTTTGAAAGTTCGTCAATTTCTGACTGATCGCAAGTAGGATATCAACATGAGATATATATATATATATATATATATATATATATATATATATATATATATATATATATATATATATATATATATATATATATATAAGATGCTGTTACGTTTGGTCTCGTCTCTTGCATGGAATGGAAGAATGGACATTAATGGTTAGATCTATTAACAATGTTGAAGTTTTTAAAACGTGATGCCTGCTCTGAATACTTAGAATAACGTGGAAAGACAGATTCAGAAATGGGGTAGTAGATATTAAGAAATGCGGTCCTCAACGATAGGGAGCTTTTGATTGCGTAAAAAGTAAGAATACTGCATATTTAGTGCACATATTACGACAAGGACGATACATTGTTCAACAACTAATACTAAAATTAAAGATAGAGGATAAGGGAAGTCTAGGACTTAACGCGAAAGATGTTGTAAAGATGTAATATTTATCAATGGACAGGAATCTATAATTATGAAATACTTCGCAATGCTGATAAAAAAGGATAAATTATTTAATCCTAACTATCTAACATTCAATAACTAAAACTAAATATCTAACCAACGAATCTCTAGATATAAATGGGAATATAACTCTGGACAACAATAATATAGAAAAAGTTGAGTCGTATATATACTTGGGACAAAAAATAGAACTGTCAAAACTTAATTTAAAGGCTGATTTAAATAAAAGATGTTCCTTAGCACGGGCAGCATTTGGTCGATTACAAACAATATTTAAATCAACTTGCCAAATACTTTAAAGGCAAAAACGTTCGATCAGTATGTGTTGCCAGTTCTGACATACGAAACCGAAACTTGTGCTTTTAACAACAGCATAATATACAAACTTCAAGTCACTCATAGAGGTATGGAACGGAGAATGTTCAACATTAAGCTCAGTGATCGCAAGTCCAATGAAGAGATAAGAAGGCGATCAAAAGTAACAGATATGATCCAGAAGGTTGTCATGTTAAAGTGGAACTGGGCAGGACACATAGGAAGAATAGAGAATAGAAGACAACCGCTGGACAAAGCGAATTCTCGAGTGGCGACCAAGGGCAAGCAAAAGAAGTAGAGGCAGACTCCCAAACAAAATGTATTGATGACATTAAGCGAATGGCTGGCCACGAATGGATGCAAAAAAGAATCAAACAAATATAAATGGACACACCTAAGGGAGGCTTACATTCGATGATGGATGGAATAGCTGTTGATGATGATGATGATGATGTTCTAACATTTGCCCTGACAAGACAATGTACAGTGGATGCCTACTCAAGAATGCACCGCACCTTAAGAAGAAGAAGAAGAACTAGCTGTAGAACTGCATCCATATCGTTCACAGTTCCATTATCTAACAGGTTTTTCTAACATCGATTGAACCGGATCTTTCATATTTTGTAAACATCTGAATTTGTTTATTTTAATTTTATTTATGATGTATGGATCTCTGCATATGTATCGGCGTTTGAAATTTAAAATGTGTGCCAACTAACGAATACCATGGACCGCATACGCCACGAATGATATATTCAATATCGTATAGGAAAGAAATTAATTAAAGGAACGCTAAGACCCAGGAATAAAACAGCACAACGGATTAGTGAAGCGTCATGGAACTGTAGCTACTATATTTTGGCGAGACCTAAACGGTACTCAACAACTAGTTCGAAGAGTACAGACAAGAGTCAACTGTCAAGTAAAGCACAAGAAATACTAGAATGTCTGTACTATGTACGTACATGAATCGCATACCTATAATTAACCTACAAATAACTTCTGTACTCTAAGAAGTATCAGCAATTTGGACGAATCCGTGTGAACGGTCAACACATAGAAAGAGTAAAAACGTACACCTACCTTGGTACGAACGTCAATGAAAATTGGAGCCATTACTTAGAAATCAAATGTAGGATAGGCACTGCCCATAAAAATCAGGTTACTATTACGATGTTTTATCTTCCCTATACTCTTGTACGGAGTACGGAGGCTTTTGAAATGCGGCTTTATCGTAGAATCCTGAAGATATCTTATGCCGAACACGTTACTAATCTGGGTGTTTTATTAAAATACACAAGGAAAAAAAGCTGTTAACCACAATAAAAACAGTCAAAATCGAATACCTAGGCCACGTCATGAGGAAAAGCCAGAGGTATGAACTGCTGTAACTAATTTTACAGAAAAAAACTCCTATCCACTGTCTACTATTCGTTAGCTAGTTTCTAGTGAAATCACACATTTTCCTTTCACGGCCAACTTAAAAATTCCGAACACGGCTTCGGCGGGTCCTTCGATCTAATTTCACTTCCAAACATCGCCTTCTTGATCATTTTGCATATAATTACGACAAATCTTATCAAGGGCTGCGTTAGGGAAATATGTAAATGGAGTAGTGTAGGGGAAAGGTAAGGTACACTGAAAAACAAGCTTTAAATTCGAAAAAATTTAAAAGAGGCTTATCGGCCATATCTTATTTTAAACCACAATTGATTGTAATGAGAATTACATTTTACATTTGTTTGGACGTTTCGATCTCCAATCCGGAAATCATTTTCAATCTTTTTATTAAATATTATTAATGTTTGTTTTTAAACCAGAAGGAGTAAACTAAACAAGCAGATTCACACCCAAGAAAATCACTAGAAAAATCACCAAATACATCTTCTTTTTTGTTTGATCATATCGGCCTTCGACGGTAATCCATAAATATTATATTAGGTATGTACTAATACGTCGCTAAAGAGTTCGAAATACAAATGTTTTTATATTAAAGCAGGCTAAAGATCTAAAAAATAAAGGAATAACGCAAAAAACACAAAAAATGGCTGATATAACTTATAACTATTAACCTATGAAATGCCAAAAATGTCAAAATTTCATAAATGTCATTAGTGTTAAAATTTCTTAACAGTGAAGTAAACTTGCCTGCTGTTGGACCAATTACAAACAAGCATTATGGCGCGGTAAATTTGAATTGCTCCTCCTGGTTAAAAAACAGACCATAGTGATCTTAATCTGTAAATGTTAATGATTGACGATGGCTAGTAGTACCAGTTTGATAGTTGATTTACTTGGCCAGGATATTTTAGGCATTAGCCATTAGAGAAATTCTGAAAGATGTGGTACCCTCTGATTGATATTAAATTCTGATCTTTCTGTGCTTATGTAGTTAATTATAGAATATGTGTTTTTGACCTGCTATTAATTTGATAATGCTGGTTAATTCATATTGCTGAAGTCATTAAAGCGTCCCAATTATATTTTAGTATCATTTTTGTTCACTTATCCTAGTCCTAGTCCAGTGGCTCTTACAACATATCTTTTTCATCGTCCTCGTTCTCTTCGGTTAATACGTGAGTACTTAGGTATAATCCTAACATTAGCGAACTTTCCGTTAAGTCTTAATAATAATATAAGAAATATTCTGTGATCAATACTTGAAGTGAATAAATCCGATATTAAATTAGTGACGCTTGGGGTATCCGCTGCAATTATTATTGAAGTTCTTTGTTTTTCAGGACTCCTGAGCCAATCCATCTCATCTTCTGTAAAACAATATAGCATCAATGATGTCTAATCAAGCTCTGTGTATTTATTATATAAGTAGAACTGTATCTCCAGGGTGATAAAGTCTTCTTACATTCCAGGTGTAAATTTTCAAATCATTGTTCTTATTTCGTTTGCTAGTTCGTCGTAGATTAAATAATCCGACTTATTTCTTTATATACAGGGTGATTGATTAGTAGGGTAAAGCTCAATAGCTCCGCGATACTAATAGATAGCAATAAAAGTCATTAACAAAAATTTTAGCCACCTTTGAGCTTCATATTACAAAATTAGTTAGAATGTTACAGGGTGTTCGATAACACAATGGCAGACCTAACTTATGTTTTTTTTTTAATGGAACACACTATATTTTATTTTATATTCGAAATCCTGTTAACTTCTCCATAACAAAAATATAAAGGTTTGTAATGTTATACAGGGTATTTACAAAGTTATAACCAATTTTGTATGAAAATCGTAACAAGTTCAACTCCCTGTATAAATAAAAATAAGCACAACAGCAATGGTTTATTAATGCCATATTTTTTATTTATGGTCAAAATTTTTAAGAATTATTTTTTAATGCTAATTTTATTGCTAATTTTCTTTATATCAAATACAGGGTGAGTCAAAACGCAAGTACATTATTTTCTCAGTAATGTTAAATGGTATTTTATATCATTATTGAAAAGTAACATTAACGTACTTTAATTTTTATATAACATTCCCTATGCCCAAATTTATTAGTTTTCGAGATATTTTCATTTTTCAGAGCAAATTATTTTAGGTGTTTAAATTTATCTAAATTTTAAGTAAGCCATGACTGAATTGACAATTGAAGATTAGCGATTATCAATCCGGTAATCAATGTAACACTGTAGCAAACAAAGAAATCACAAGCTGAAAATGCGAGCATTATCGTAACGAAAACTTTGTTTATACAGGGTGGTTCATCTTATTCGCCTCTGTCTCTGTACGGAAAACCACTTGATATTTTAATAAAATTTCTCCATAGAAATATACTCGGCCTTTAATACTACAATCTAAAAATTATGCGAATTATACAGGGTGTTCCAAAAAAGAGTGGTATATCAAAGTTATATTTTTTCTTATGGAATGCCCCATATCTGATGACATTATTGAATTGACCTTAAAAAATAAGCTATACTTTCATAAGGGTTCCCTATACCTAAATACAGGGTGTTTTGATTTATTTCGATTTTTACAAAAATGTAAGGTTTTAGAAAAAAATAAATATCTACGAATCTAAGAAGCAGTAACAAATTATTTCTTGGATCTTAATAATAGACTATTTAGCATACTTAAAGAGATGCTTATTGCAACAAAATTTTATTACAGGGTGGTCAAAATATGAGATTGTTCTATTAACAAATTCAAGCCGTAATACCTTACTTATTTTAAATAGAACACCCTGTATCTTACTAGTCTATCGCGTAGAAAATTTACCTAGCTTTCAATTTGCATTAGGGTTTCCTATACCTATCTTTTTACAGGGTGGTCAAAATATTAGATTGTTCTATTAACAAATTCAAGCTGTAATAACTTACTTATTTTAAATGGAACACCCTGTATCTTACTAGTCTGTCGCGTAGAAAATTTACTTAGCTTTCAATTCCTATTTGGGTTTTCTATACCTATCTCCCTCCATTTTTTAAATATTTAAAGATTTCCTAATTTGTAAGCTTAAAAAATTAGAATTAAGTACCTATGTCGTGGTTATGTATTGTCGAAGCGAAGATCGGTGGAATATGCGCATTTTATCAATGAAATTCGATATTTTTAAGATATTCCAGAAGCCGCTATAGATAAAATGTTTTAACGACCTATTAATCATTCATAATTACTCAACGGATATTAGTACAGTTAAAATAATTAAGACGATAACCGGACAACATTGATTTAATGAGTAAAATTTAGTTTTTTTTTATTTTAATGACAAAAAAGCAAGCCCATTAGCAGAACCCAATTAAAAATTATTTTGCACATCATATTTGAAACATTATTTTGTTGAAAAATCTCATTTTTGTTGGCAAAAAAAATATATTAATTTGTTTGGACTAAATTAACGTTGTGCTTATCTTAAAAAGGATATGTTAGTATCAACATTCGCACAGTGTTGCCAAACTGAATTTTGTTATTTTGGGTGTAAATTTTTTCCACGGATCTCCGAGGGTACAATACAACACATCACCAACACCGGCAATATACTTAAATATCTTAGTCAAGATAGTTTCCTTAATAAAATTCACATTTTTATCATTTAATCACACAGAGTGTTCTTATTATAAATGACATACTCGATATTCTATTCTTTATAATGGAAGATATTTAAAATTTCTTCAATTCCATGTAAATATTCTCTCAACACATGTTATTCTGTAAATATAAATTCCCATGTTATTCTGTAAATACCCATTTTTACATATTTTTGTACAATAGGCTCGTTTTCGTCAAAGTAGCCGTTGCATTTAATTGTTTGTAATTGCGATCCAAAGATTCAAACAAAAAGTGGTGTTCTTAAATTTACTCAATAACCGTTGGGTTAAGATATGGAAAATACTTATAAGTAATAAATATAATTTAAATATCTTCCAGAATACGGCATCTAATATAGGGTATGCAGTTTAATATAAACAAATTATTCAATGTCACATGTAGGCAAAATTAACTAAAATAATACAACACTATGTGTGATTACATGATAACAATCAAAATTTTATTAATGACAGTATCTTGTCTAAGTATATTGCCGGTGTTGGTGATGTGTTGTACATAAATACGACATAGGTACTTAATTCTAATTTTTAAAGCTTACAAATTAGGAAATCTTTAAATATTTAAAAAATGAAGGGAGATCGGTATAGGAAACTCTAGTTAGAATTGAAAGCTAAGTAAATTTTCTAAGCGATAGACTAGTAAGATACAGGGTGTTCCATTTAAAATAAGTAAGTAATTACAGCTTGAATTTGTTAATAGAACAATCTAATATTTTGACCACCCTGTAAAAAGATAGGTATAGGAAACCCTAATAAGAATTGAAAGCTAAGTAAGTGTTCTACGTGACAGACTAGTAAGATACAGGGTGTTCCATTTAAAATAAGTAAGTTATTACAGTTTGAATTTGTTAATAGAAAAATATAATATTTTGACCACCCTGTAAAAAGATAGGTATAAAAAACTCTTATAAAAATTGAAAGCTAAGTGAATTTTCTAAGCGATACACGAGTAAGATACAGGGCGTTCTATTTAAAATAAGTAAGTTATTACAGCTTGAATTTGTTAATAGAACAATCTCATATTTTGACCACCCTGTAAGAAATTATATTGCAATAAGCGTCTCTTTAAGTATGCTAAATAGTCTGATATTAAGATCCAAGAAAGAATTTGTTACTGCTTCTTAGATTCGTAGATATTTATTTTTTTTCCAAAACCTTACATTTTTATAAAAATCGAAATAAATCAAAACACCCTGTATTTAGGTATGGGGAACCCTTATGAAAGTATATCTTATTTTTTAAGGTCAATTCAATAATGTCATCAGATATAGGGCATTCCATAAGAAAAAATATAACTTTGATATACCACTCTTTTTTGGAACACCCTGTATAATTCAAATTATTTTTAGGTTGTAGTATTAAAGGCCCTGTATATTTCTGTAAAGAATTTTTTTTTAAATATCATGCGGTTTTCCGTACAGAGCCCGAGGCGGATAAGATGAACCACCCTGTATACGTATTTAAATTCATAATATAGAAAATTGCTATTACGAAAAGCTGTTTAGAATTAAAAATTATGTTTTAATGTGCGAGTATATCATTCTAATTTAAATGTTGTGAACTATAAAGATACTTTACTCGAAATTCATATTTTTTACATATCTCGTATAAAATTAATAAAATTTGATTCATGATGGTTGCATCATATATCTTAGACCAAGAAGAGATTTTTATGAAGAATAACTTTTCTTCGTCAAATTAAAAATACAAGAGTTATAAATGAAAATGGTGTTGGTATCCATAATTTGAGAAAATTCGTCAAATATTTTTTTCCATTAGAAGGATGTAATTTCATATATCAGAACATACTTTTTTATTCCAAACCACATTTTAAATAACAATTTTCCAATATTGTAAAATAAATAATACATACATGATAAAGATACTTTTTACTGATGAACTTTACTTGGATCTAGAGCGAGTCTCGTAAATTCCACGGCTTTGCGCCACGCTTCACGCAACCGTATTTGCGTACTTGTATTTTGAGTTGTGAGGTCGTGGGCTGGTCGAGTGGAGTTATAATTTACCAAATTTAAATAGGGCTTTTCATTCACAGTCATTTGTTTCGAGCTTCTGTCTTATGTTGTATAATCCGTGTATATTTTTATTATACACGGATTATACGACATTTGACAGAAGCTCGAAACAAATGACAATCGATGAAAAGCCCTATATAATCGTTTCTACTGATTCATTATTAATATAGTATAATATGTATTATTGCTTTCAAAATATACTCAAATTGTATTTTTATACATTTATTACACATATTATTTTATATAATAATTAAATTCACTATAAAATGTCATTTATATTTTATTAAGAGCTAAATATTTTAAAATTTAGTTTGACATTCACGAAGTATCAAACTCAAATGTAAATAATAACATTTGCTTTGCTTAACAAATTCAGATTAAAAAAAGTATCCTACTTCCTAATCAAAGATTTCAGCTGACGTCTAGTGCCTGGTAGGAAATAACCGGATTTTGACGTCACATTTTAGATTTTGAGGTCGATTATCTCGAAGACGGTTAAAGATATCGAAATGCCGTTTTCAGATTTGGATTCAGAAGACAAAACTACATAAGAATCCATCGATACATCTGGTCTAAGTATTGCAGGAGCGGCAACGCAATAACACACAGACTTTTGCAAATTTATAAACGAAAAGTTTTCGTTGAAAATAATTTATTAGTAATACATTTTACAAACAAAAACACAACCACTACATGCAACATTTATGAAACAATTAAAAACTATCTTTTTATGTAAATGCAACAAATAAACAAAGAAAATTAGTAATAAATTTTACAAAAAAACACACAAACACAAAATACAATATTTTGTGAAGACAATTAAACACTACTTTTGTATGTAAATGTAACAATGTAACAAATAAAGAACGAAACATAATTTATCAGTAATACATTTTGCAAAAAAAATGTTTGAAAAAATTAGAAGCTACTTTTAATAAAATATTTTTAATATTTAATTACATAAGGTGTTCAAAATTACCTCCTAACACATTTATGTACGCCTAAAAACGATCATTGAATGAGCTACTTACTCTACGGAGCATTTGTAAATTACCACATCGAAATACACTTTGTATTCTATTTTTCATCTCATCCCTTGTTGTTGGAGGTATTTTATAAACTTCATTATTAACGTAACCCCAAAAAAATCAGTCCAGTTTATTAAATTCTGGTGATTTGGGTGGCCACGCTACTGGTCCATTGAAAAATGAAAATATCTCGAAAACTAATAAATTTAGACATAGGGTAATGGTACTTTTAAAAATTAATTTAAAAATTAAAGTAAGGTAATGGTACTTTTCAATAGTGATATAAAATACAGGGTGTTCCATTTAAAATTACTGAGAAAATAATGTACTTGCGTTTTGACTCACCCTGTATTTGATATAAAGAAAATTAGCAATATCGACCATTCTTTATAATTTTGACAGTACGTTAAAAAATAAGGCATTAATAAACCATTGTTGCTTTGCTTATTTTTATTTATACAGGGAGTTGAACTTGTTACGATTCTCATATAAAATTGGTTATAACTTTGTAAATACCCCGTATAACATGCAAACCTTTATATTTTTGTGATGGAGAAGTTAACAGGATTTCGAATTTAAAATAAAATATAGGGTGTTCTATTTAAAAAAAACATAAGTTTGGTCTGCCACTGTGTTATAGAACACCCTGTAACATTCTAGCTAATTTTGTAATGTGAAGCTCAAAGGTGGCTAAAATTTTTGTTATTAACTTTTATTGCTATCTATTACTATAGCGGAGCTATTGTGCTTTACCCTACTAATCAATCACCCTGTATTTCATAACATGGTTTTTTTACACGGTTAGATGGTTATCCCAACGCCAAACCCCTTTATATGAGGACCTATTCACTCCCCTGTAACCAACCCGGGTTGGTTATCGCATCTCCAGTTAGATTAAGGTTGGAACACACATATCCGCACCGAGCCCGAACCGACACACGGCAGAGTGTGGGACGTGCTACAGCGAGAAAGAAAAAGTAAGGTATTTTATCTATGGGAACACATAGTACCGCACCATGATACAATAAATTTAGGAGATATGACACCAAAGTGTTTCAAATACGTTCGGTTCTGCGCATGACGTCAATACGTGACTAGTTAGCGGCGCCAATTTGAAATAACCTATGGATAACATGAAGAGTAACAAAATTACGGATTATTTATGTTAAATTTCTTTTTACGAAACGTAGTGATAAAGTAATGGATATAAACTTTTGTGAATTATGGATTTATTAAAGATAAAATAGGCAAATGTGCACTTAAAATAGTGATGTTTTCATTAAAATTATTATCACACTAACGTAATTATGACATTCACTGAATACAATGAGAAAAACCTTATTAATACCTACTAAATTTCAATACTTTCCGTTATTAAAAAGGTTTTTCGCATCTACATCAGTCCCGTCTTTGAGAGGATATGGAATCTTATTTTCGTTAGAGGTAAATCATCACATCTGTAACTTGTTCTGCAGTGGAAATTTGTGTGAAGGCTTTTTAGTTTGATCACAATTTCTTAGGTTATATCTTCCTGTTTCCATATCTACCGATTCTTTTATGGCCATCTTCATCATTCTGTGAGATTATTTCAGTATCGATCTCATTTTGTTCTAATTGAGAAATAGCTATATAATGATGGTCATTTTTAGAATTATTTTCTATAAGGAGGTATTGTAGAGGCAATTGAACTCGTTTCTGATAACCAGTTTTTCCAAATGTTTAACCTGTTATATAAATAGCAGAAACAAACAACAACAAATGACAAAAATATCGGGATCGTCACGTATTGACGTCACTTGACATTTGACAGGAGCTGCGTGGTGTCATATCTTCGGTTTCATTATATCATGGTACCGCACCGTGTCAGCACCGTAGCCATGCTCGGTCACTGTATCCATGTCGTAGTCTCTGCTCAGTGCGGAAGTGATGCGGACTATTGCGGATGCGGTGCGGATATGTGCGTCCCGGCCTTTACTCGATTTCACCAAGAGCACCAGCGTGAAGCTGAAAGAAAGTCCGATGTGAGTAGAAGAGGCTAAGTTGAGTAAACTATAGCAACTCCATGTTTTTGTATTCTAGTCCTATACCCTTAAATCCATACTGTATCAATAGATACAGTGTGGATCTGAGAGCCATACTGTATCAAATTTATAAATTTTTATTGGTCGTATTTCAGCTTTTACTCTAAATGCCTATTATTTACCTGGTGTATAGACCTGTATTACATAGAGTGTATAGATACATACAGTGAGGACGTTTGAATTGGAATCAATTTA